>NC_040036.1:39922856-40002545 GCF_003713205.1 Coffea eugenioides | reverse complement strand
AATTAAAGTGATGCCTTGACCCCTTCTTCGTTTTTTGGAGGGTAAATAAGTAAGTTCACTCCATTAGAGCCCCAACTCAAGGGAGGTACACTCTATCCCTTATTCTTGACTCTATTTGACCCTGTGTGCCTTATGTGACTTTACGTGTTTAATTGCATGCCCTTTGAATGTTTTCATTTCATTTATTTATTTATTCGCTTCATTTGTTTTTTTTTAGTTTTGTATATTTTATCTTAATTCAGTTTTAATTATTTGGAAGGCATTTGAATGGCAAAGTTGTAATAGCTAGGTTATTATTTTATTTATTCCTTCCCCTCTTAGATTGTAGTAGGCTTCCCCCGAATGTAATAGCTAGGGTTTTATTCGCTTTCTTTTCGCTTGTGTGATTTGCATGCTTATGTGCTATGTGTTACCGCTTTCTTAGGGCCTTGCATCTAGATATCATGCTTATTTGTTATGTGTCTATGTGATATTATGTGTTTACATGCTTTTATTATATTTCACATGATTAGTTAGTTATGATTAATGTGTGACGTTATCACACTAGTCCAAACGCTAGTTGTGATCCATTTCTCGATACTACACTAGTCCAACGCTAGTTGTGGTTCCCTTGTCTGATTTCTCACTAGTCCAACGCTAGCGAGAAAATAGAAATAAGGGATAGTCCAACGCTAGACCCTTAGGAGCCCTTCGAGCGTTAGATCATGATTGTGTGATAAAATCACTTCATCTCATGCATGTTTTTTCTACTTTTAGGGTTTTGTATCATTTTTTGCATGACATTCCCCTTATATGTATAGCCCTTATCCCATATTTTCCCCTTATATGTATATTCCTTCCCCCTATGTGTGATACATGACATTAGATTTGCATTTCATTTAAGAATTAGAATTAGGATAGTACATTTGCTTGATTAGATTAGGGAATGCCCCTTGGATATGGGATATGGACGAGTTTGGCTTTCTAGCCTTAGCACGCTCGTATTCCCTCTATTAAAGGGAAAATTGAGTCACAAACATTAGTCCCCCGTACCCGACGTGATGCACTCCCTTAAGACATGTATATTTGTATAATTTCTTTGAGTCTCATATTTTTGCATTATTCGTGACTTCTTCGAAGAGTCTTCACTGGGCGTCACAATTAATGTGATTGGTACCAATTGAACTTTGAAACGATATTTTGACTCCCCGATACCCTCCTAGGTCTAGGGTATGCATTCATATAGTACATCCAAATGTGATAAATTTTTAGGTTAAATTAAGAAAATCTTTGACTAAATCACGCAACTAGCCTTGGCTAGGTTGAAAGGGTGCCTTGGATTTTTATCCTTGCCTTCACTTTTTTCAAATGTGACTCCTGAATCTTTTTCTCTGATTTTCGTAGACTTGGAGTCGTTTAAAAAGGGTTTTTTCTATTTTTTCTTTAAAAAATTCATTTTTAGGTGACTTGGTACACCTTAACTCGATACCAAGTGGCGACTCCGATTTTTATTTCAAAAACCCTTTTTAAACTATAATTTGGGCCCAAATCGTCGCATTACAAACCCCATTTAGGCCCTTTTCCTTTATTCATTTTCTAAAAACAAAACTCATTTTTCCAAAAATCAAAAATCCATTTTTCTAAACTCATTATTTATTTTTTAAAAAATGGGGCGCGACAGCTGGTGACTCCACTGGGGACTTAGAGAGTCCGAGCAAATTTGATTTAGTCAATCATTTTCTTCTTTAACCTTTTCATATATCACATTTGGAGGTTTAGGGTTGCATTTTTCTTTTCCTTTTGCCCTTTTTCTCATTTTAGGGTTTTTGCATCTACCACGCGCATAATCGCTCTTCGCACACTATGTATGTGATGAATGGATGGTTCATTTATTTGTTTACTTTTACTTGTTTCGCGATTGCATTTTGGGATGGGGGTAGTTACCCTAGAACCTTCGACCGCATCTAAATGGTACAATCCCTCCCCTCAATAAGAAAGCACCTCATACGTGCATGCATAGTCTTATTTACCCTATTTTTTTTCTTCTTTCTTTTTCGTGGGCGTTTCCCACACCTCCTTGTAGGATTAGGATCGATTGCCTTGGGTAGGCGGATGGTGTGCTCTGTGCCCATAGCGCTACCTAAGGGATCACTCGAGCCACCGATCAAAGGCCCTGGGAGTGATGACCCTTCGCCTTTAGGTCTGAAGGCTTGGGAGCCGAAATCGTATCGAGTCTAGATGCATTAGTGAGCCAAACCTCATGCATCCATATTAGAATTACCTAGGGTAGAGTCGACCTTATCCTGAACTAGGGACACTATGCACGAGGGGAGGGATTCCAACCCTCTCACCTTATTTCTGCTTTCTATATTATTATTTGATTGCCACAATGTGTTTGTGTTGAGCTAACTTTCCTTGTTCTTTGCCTTTTGGCATTCACAAACGATTAGAGATAAAAAGGTCTGGCATGACTTCTTTAGGACCTACCCTTGTAGATAGGCTATTGCACGTTTAAGAAATTTTGGTATATTTCGTTCATAAAATTAATAATGCCGTATCATTTTAGACCTACCCTGGCAAATAAAGGGTCCCTTAGGTCATGTTTCATTTCAAATTGCATATTTTACTGCTTTAATAAACTGACATCACGCATAAACCATAGAAAGGGAATGCCATTTAGGGGATCCCACGCTAGGAATAAACCGCCCTGTGTCTCGGATATTTAATCCAGGGAGACTTGCACGTTTATATTTTTGTACCATCCAAAGGGGTAGTGCACAAGGTAAGGTAGGATCCGATCCTTTCCATGACCCTGGGGCGATCTTTGGTACATTAGAATATGAGCATCTAACAATCATTCTTTGGCCATTTTTAACATAGTTGGTAAAAATCCCTTGCTTAAAGGACATTGACTTGAAGAAATTCACAAATAATTCCTCATTGTTAAGACGATAAATGTATTGAGGCCAAATTTTGATTTTAGGAGGCTCATAGACTAATGCATCGTAATGATTTTCTTGAAACTACCAATGGGTAGACAATTCGATCAATTTTTGAATAAACCATCAATTTCATTCAATCCATTGGACCATTTTATTCATCAATTTCATCCAATCCATTTTGTCAATTCATTCAAATTTAGGACAATCTAATCATTTTTGAATAAATCATTAACTCCATTTCATACCCATTCTTAGGGCAATCTTATCGATTTTGAATAAATCATCAATTTCGTCCGATCCATTTGACCAGTTTACCTATTTTTAGGACAATTCGGTTGATTTTGAATAAATCATCATTTCATTCAAATTCATTGACCAACTCTACCTATTTTTAGGGCAAATTCGCGGTCGTTTTTTGAATAAATCATCAATTTTATCCAATCCATGACCCGCTTATTCCCTTTTAGGGTTTAAGTCCTAAGGTTCACTGAATAAAATTAGTCGAGGCATTGCAATCCTTTTAAGAGTAGACTCTTTTACACATCATTCTTATTGTGGATCAAAGAAAGCAAATCCATTCGGACTTTGTCCTCATTTTTTAGGACAAATGTCTCTTCTCACTCTAATTGGCCAAATTTTTTTCAAATTATTTTTCACTCAATAACTTGATCGGATCCATTAGATATTGTATAGTGTCTACCCTAGAGGATTGCATTCTCATTTTAGGCCTATCATTGGCGCAAAAAAGGGTTCCCCAATAGGACATGCATACCGATTTTACAATTTTGCTTACTAACTCTGGGTATTTTCTTCTTTTATTTTTCCCCTCCCCTGCATTTATAAAAGAGATTTCAATGAGGTAAAAATATTCTTTCTATATTTAATAACGATTTTGTCTAATAAATCCTGAAAATTACAAGTATTACTTGATTCTTGGGCAGGCCCTACAATGTAAATTTGAAAATTCATTTGAAAGCGCTCGTGTAAAACATCTAAGAGATTTCATTGCTCAAAGGAAAAAGGGGGCTATTAAGAGAGAAAAGTGTCTATACATGTGTAAAGGAGTTCTTTAGAATGTTTCTCATGTGTATTGTGACAGCCCCACCTCCCCCTAAGGCGAACCAGAGGGTTCGGCGGGCCGCCTGCCTAGCTCTCGCCGGGACTCAGTCGTTCACTACAGTCCTCAAACAGATTACAAGATAAAACTCAAATATTACATCAAATTCTCCAATAAATAATTACATATCGAAAGCGAAGCGTCCATGCTTCCACTGCGCCACTCTGATCCATGATCCCCACTATTATACAAGAGGAATTCCACAACAATAAAATCACAACAAGCCTTCCTTCGCCACGAGCCCTGTGGAGGGGAATAAAAATAGTTTTGGGGTGAGCTAGAAGCTCAGCGAGTAACCAATAAAATCAGTAATCAAATATATTTCACAATAATGCATTTCGATGATGTCATGATTCAGAGATCAAATGTACATTTATTGCTCTCGTGAGCCAGTGAAATCATTGCACTTGAACACCCAACGCTCAAATAGATCATTTAACATTAACATTGAGAGGGAGCCCCTTTTTGAGCTCCAGATAAACATGAACATGAACCATAAATAGGGTGGAGACGTTGGTGTCTAGCACAAGCCTTTCCCAGAACTCATTGAAGCCAAAATCATATCATGAATTCACATACAAGCACGCATGAGATGCAATCGAGTAAATAATGCAAGAAACATTTCACAAGTACTTTGGAAATAGTTTAGGGTCACTCACCTCCACGGCTCAGAAATCATCCAGCATATAACATTGCCTTGCTCAAATCCAAGTCTTAGATCACAAACTCAATGCAAACAAATCCCTTCAAAGTTCGGACAGCACTTCCCCTGAATTTGCTAACTTTTCCAGCCATCATGGCTTCATTATTTCCTCATTCCATCCCAAAGGTACACACAAAACAACAAGTTCATCCAATAGCCATTCAGCAAGCTCCAAGTAGTACTAGTACAAGTCAAGCTAGGGAAAAGTCTGGAAATGAAAGTGAAGCTCAAAACCAGAAAAACAGGTTTTGATGTCATTTTGTGGTAATGGTACCAAAGGCGCTACGATTGTCGGATGAAGGTGAAAGACCCACCGTTTCGAAGCTAAGAGACAGGGCTACAATATTACAGAAGGTAACTCAACCCAGTTTCGAGTGTAACCAGGTCAAAAATGCAAGATACTATACCAGAATCACAAAAACAGATTCACAGAACGCATTCTAACGGAAACATCATAACTCAGGCTCTCCAAGTCCAAATCCAGAAATTCCAAAACCATCTGAAAGATAAGAAACAGGGTTAAATTTCATCAGAAGAT
This sequence comes from Coffea eugenioides, assembly GCF_003713205.1. Lineage (NCBI taxonomy): Eukaryota > Viridiplantae > Streptophyta > Magnoliopsida > Gentianales > Rubiaceae > Coffea > Coffea eugenioides. The sequence continues at coordinate 39,997,266 of NC_040036.1, read as the reverse complement.
CTCAACAACCAATTCGGAAGAAATTCCAGCCAAAACAACCAATTACAGGCGCAATTCTTACATTCGGGTAAAACCAGAACAGCAATAGTAATTTCGACGTTTCTCATTCTACACTACTCCAATTGACCTGAAATTTTGTAGGCACCTCTAAAATGTTATTCCCTACAACTTTCATGTTTTAAGCCAAGGCCAATTCGGCCTATAACTAGGATCTATAAATTCAGGCAGAATGTAACCATTAGAACCCTAATTTTCCAAAATTTCTTCCAAAACAAAAATTGGTTGCAATTTACCACTTTTTCCACCTCATAGAGTCCTTAAATATCATTTCCAATCATCATATATAACCACACAATCATATCCATATGAAAATAGAAAAATCCCCAATAATTATAAAACTTCATCAAGTCAACCACAACTCAAGATATAATCCATCAAACCATCTCTTTAGCCATCACAAGTCACTAATTTAGCATAATCAAGAACAAAGAAAGGATTGCTAGACATGAACCTTGAAATATCAAGAAAGTTGATGGCTTAGTCCTTTGCCTTCTCTAATCACTCCACCACTACCTTCAATCTTCCTAAACAAGTGACTTTTGTGGAGGAATTTGAAAGTTTAACGGTTGATTCACAAGATTGAGCAAGAAATGGAGTTGGAGTTGAAGGCTTTCTTCTTGTATTTTTGCTCCAAGAAGTTCGGCCAAGCTTGCAGAAATTTAGGTGCTTTTTGGGTCAAAATTGAGTATTAGTAAAGGTAAGAAATAATGGTCAAAGTCAAGGTTGAATAGGAAGGTGACACTTGTCACCCTTTAGGTTTAAAACTTATCTTTTTGTCTCTCCAATACAAATATCTTAACACCTTGTAAAATAATCTCACTTAATACAAAATTCCAACAAGTTGTCAAAAATATAATGCATTTACCGCACTTGCGGGTCCCACATTCAAAATACGCTCTTAATTTCTCAAAAACTAACCGATACTAGAAAAATCATTTTAAAACTATCTTTGCTCATAAACTTTATCTGGGGAATTTTTCTAATCAAGAAAATGTAGAAAAGGCGGGCGATTAAAAAAATAAACCCTAGAAAATTAGAAAATTTCCGGGTTCTCAAACTCATTTTTTTTTTTCGGGGCGTCACATGTATTGCTTTTAAAATTTTTCAAACATGGGCAATAATGAAGCTTTTATTCAGACAATTATTTGTTTTGAATATACTCGTCTACATTTCATTCTTTATCGAGCTCATTAAGAGATTTCATGATGAATTTTAAGAAATAAGCTTAAATTGAGATTTTTTCAACCTCGTGCCTAAAAATTCACACTAGGTTGGTGAGCGGAGTTATACAATAAGAGTGTTCAAGATTAGAAGAAAGCACTCAAACTGATTGGTCTACCTCGAAATATCCAATGCAATACCTTTTCTCCTTCACCGCACAATCCATAATTTGCCCACTGCTATTGGCCCTCCAAAAATTAGTCACATTGATTGACAAATTGCAAATTGGGATAATCTTTGCTTGGAAAAATGCCCACTGGTCTAACCAGATTCAATTCACATCTAAGTGAAAGCAAAAATGTACATCACTTCTTCTTTGTTTTGAAAATTTGGAATGATACTTTAGGCTTTCGTTTCTCTATCTATACAGACTTTATCATTTGCTCTCCCATTTGAGCCTTAAAAGAATAATTTCGTTTCAAATAAGGGCCTTAATGATCACTACCCTACAATGGAAAAATTTTCAAAAGGGAATGGGTTCTCAATGAGCTATTCTTTACTTTGGTTGTCATGAGGCGTAAGAATGATGCTTTGGCCATCGTTTCTACAATCTAAACACTGATTACCCCATGCATCCTCATTTGAGCCAAAATAGGTGGTTCTTTTCGAATGCACTTATGATCGCACCCCACATTGGGGAAGGAGATTGGGGAATTTTGCAAAAAAAAAAAAAAGAAGAAAAGGAAACCGCAAATTGGGGAAATTTGATTCTACCTGGGTTTCAATTTTGAAAAGAAAAGAGAAAACGGACGAGTTTTGTCCGGCGGATCACTTATGTTTCATAGATATAGATGAACAAGAGTCTTCCTCAGTCAATTAATTCAGATACATGCAAGAAATTTCGCATTAATGAAAGTTTCCTTTCAGGGTCAATGTGAGGAATGGAACGAAAGTCAGGCCATCTTCCTTTCCAATCAAACATTTTATCTCTAGTTATCCCTTTTAAACCTTCAGAATAAACTATTTCGTTTGGCAACCCCTGAGAATCGCAAACTCCACATTGGGGTAAATTGAGTTTTGAAAAAGAAGGAAAAGAAAAACCCCAAACTGGGGCAAATTTAATTTTTTAAGGAGGGCCAAAATCAAAAGAAGAAAAAGAAAAGAGAACCTCGGTTGAGCATAAACTGGGGCAAATTTTTGGAAAAGTTCAAAAGAATGGCAGAAGGCCGAAAAAGAGAACGAAATGAAAAAAGAAAAAACCTCAATGGAGAATGAATTGGGGCAAGTTTTTGATTTAACCCTAAAATAGGGTTGGCGCAACAATGCAATCTCAGATTACTTAAACCACTTTTGAAATCTGCCTTCAAGCCTTAACTTTTCTAAACACCCCACCAGACCCCATTACAAAAGTCGAAAGTCCTGACTTCTGTTCTTTGCAATGACCCTGTCAAGAAAATTTCTGATGCCAGAAAATTTTAGCTGTATTTCTGAATTGCTTGGGTATGGGGTTGACACTACTCACCATGTGAAAACCCACCAGGTCGAGAAAAAGAAAAAAGAAGCGAAAAGCAAAGCAAGAAAAATAAATGCAAATGAAATGCAAAAAGATTCTGTTGATCTTGATCCCTATCTTTTGATGTTTACAAAACAAATGGATGATACTAATATTTCTTCAAGATATACTTTCAGTTTTGAAGTTGTTTGATTCCATGAACAAGTGCAATTGAAAGGGGACTAAGTATGCTGAAGCTGTCGGACGCTCAAATAGTCAGGATCAGACGTCCGAAAGGATGAAGAATATCAAGAAGGAAACTCTGTCGGACGCTCGTAAGGAAGCATCGGACGTCCTGAAGGATCGGACGCATGCTTCGGACGCACATCAATCTTATCGGACGTCCTAAAAATTCCACGAAGATTTGATAACTCTCTGGACGACGTTCGGACACAGAAGCTCGGACGATAAAATACCATCGGACGTCCGAACGACAACTTGGCTGATTTTCGGACGATGGGATCAGACGGTGTTTAATCTGTCGGACGTCCGATGTCCCCAACGGCTAGTTGACTATTCAGCTACTTTCTATCCGTTGGATGCTTTAATGAGGCACTTTCTTGGTCCTATATAAATAGTGGTTGGTCAGATACTTCAGATAACTTTTGCACACTTTGTTTACAAGATCTCAAGAGATATTTTAGCTAGAAAATAGTCTCCAAAGCTAGATTTGTAGTCTTAGTGGTGTGAGGTTCATTGTAAGCTTTTCATTTGTGAGTGAATCTTTCATGAGTGTAGCTCTGTGAGGGTTGTCCTGAGGGATAGTAAAACGTCCTGGCTTGACCGAGTGGAGTTCGGGGCAAGGAGGGGGTGAACCTTCCTTTGTACACAAGAGTGATTATAATTCATCAACTTGAAGTAGCTTGTCTCAATTAATCTACAAGCTCAAGAGGAGTTGGGTAGTTAATTGGTTTGCAACTCTTTCCTTTTTATTTACTAATTGTTACGTTTATGATCTTTAATTTGTTTATCTCTTCTACTCACAAGCACTTGTGCTTTCTTATCAACTGTCTCATTGGTTGTCTTCGGGCCTTACAATTGGTAGCATGAAAAAAAGTCCCTGTTGAGTGATTATAAAAGTCAAACAAAGGTCGAGATCTTTGAGTCCAAAATTGGGGCAATTCTGGAAAAAATGCGATCTTCAGTGCAATGTCCTTGAAAATCTTATTTCTTTAACTATCGCTTTCAAGCCACATTACAAGCTCATAAAGTCCATCGCTGACTTATCCTTCATAACAACCAAAAGTGAGGATTATGCTCATAAGAAATCCATCAATCATTTGTGATCATAAGGCTATAACCTGTTTTCACATGTTTAGCTATCATTTCTGCCCATACGTTACAAGTCTAAAAAGCTTATATGTTGACTAAATTTTCTCGAGAAATAAGGGTGACAAACTATTTGCTTTCATTGAGATGTGATGTTGAATGGACTACATACCATTGGGGCACAAGAATAAGACGGATCCTAACCTCCCATTTTCCTTAGTCACCTCAAAAGCAGAAATAACACCCACTTGATTGGTCCTGAAAGATGAGCTAACAAAAGTGGTGACCCGTTACCCTAAGCACCAATGCTAAAAGTGAGGAAGAAATCTTCTTGAATTTGGTGTTACTCTGAAGGATTCATCATGAAATTTTTGCATGAGTTCAAACTCGACGTTTAAATTTCTTCACATTGTATATATGATTATTTTCTAAATTTTAGAAAGTGCGGATTCTCCTTGTTCAAATAAATGGAAAATTATCTGAACAAGTTTTTACGATCAAAGGAGCCCACACTGGGGCAAATTTTTATTTGTGAGATTTCGTGAAATAAGCCCACACTGGGGCAGATTTTGTAACACATTCGAGAATTTCGTCCAAGAATCATGCTGCTCTTCACATGAGTAGTAGGTGCGTCAATAAAATAAGAAATTTTAAGTGCATGTTGTACTTTGGTGAACCCCCTGTGCATGAGATGTGGAAGGCCGATACCGAAAAAAGAGAAAAAAGAAGAAGGAAAAAGGGCCCTACACTGGGGCAAATTATTTTTGGAAAGACTCTCTCGAACAAAAAATCAAAAAAATAAAAAAAAAAGAAACAAAAAGAAAAAAAAATCAAATTTAATTTCTTGTGGGCGAAGTTTTAGCGTATGCCGCGCACCCTTCTATCCCCCCATTTCTTAACAATCACACTTAATTTCTTGACCAATTGGATGGCAGGATTGGGTCTTATCCCACTGACCATGACAAAAACCACGTTGGGTCTGGATTTTGTGCCGCCAACATCCTAAAAATCACGTTGGGCCTGGATTTCGTGTCGCCAACATCACAAATGTCACGTTGGGCCTGGACTTTGTGCCGCCAACATCACGTTGGGCCTGAATTTTATGCCGCCAATATCACAAAATCACGGTTAGGCTTGGATTTCGTGCCACCAACAAAAAATCACGTTGGGCCTGGATTTTGTGCAACATCACAAAAATCACGTTGGGCCTGGATTTTATGCCCCCCAAAATCACGTTGGGCTTGGACGTGCCGCCAACATCACAAAAATCACGTTGGGCCTGGATTTTCGTGCCACCAACATCACAAAATCACGTTGGGCCTGGACTTTGTGCCGCCAACATCACGTTGGGCCTGAATTTTATGCCGCCACATCACAAAAATCACGTTGGGTTGAATTTCGTGCCACCAACATCACAAACATCAACATTGGGCCTGGACTTTGTGCCGCCACATCACGTTGGGCCTGATTTCTATGCCCCAACATCCAAAAATCACGTTAGGTTTTGGGACGTTTGGGCCTTCCAACATCAACAAAACATCAACATGAGCCTGATTTCTGGGCGCCAACATCACAAACGTCAAGTTGGGCCTGGACTTTGTTGCCGCCACACTCACGTTGGGCCTGGATTTTATGCGCCAATATCACTGGAAAATCACGTTAGGCTTGGATTTCGTGCCAAACATCACAAACATCACGTTGGGCCTGGATTTTATGCCGCCAATGGACAAAAATCACGTTATCTTGGATTTCGTGGCCACCAACATTCACAAACATCACGTTGGGCCTGGATTTTATGCCGCCAACATCACAACAATCAAGTTGGGCCTGATTTCGTGCCGCCAAATTACAAACGTCACGTTGGGCATGGACTTTGTGCCGCCAACATCACAGTTGGGCTTGGATTTCGTGCCACCAACATCACAAAAATACGCTTTGGGCCTGGATTTCGTGCCACCAACATCACGTTGGGCGCCAAATATCACAGTTGGGCCTGGACCAACATCACAAATTCACGTTGGGCCTGGATTTTGTGCCGTCAACATCACGTTGGGCCTGAATTTTATGCCGCCAACATCACAAAAATCACGTTGGGCTTGAATTTCGTGCCACCAACATCACAAAAATCACGTTGGGCCTGGACTTTGTGCCGCCAACATCACGTTGGGCCTGGATTTTATGCCGCCAACATCACAAACATAACGTTGAGCCTGGATTTCGTGCCGCCAACATCACAAACGTCACGTTGGGCCTGGACTTTGTACCGCCAACATCACGTTGGGCCTGAATTTTATGCCGCCAACATCACAAAAATCACGTTGGGCTTGGATTTCATGCCACCAACATCACAAATATCACGTTGGGCCTAAATTTCGTGCCGCCAACATCACAAACGTCACGTTGGGCCTGGACTTTGTGCCGTCAATATCACGTTGGGCCTAGATTTTATGCCGCCAACATCACAAAAATCACGTTGGGCTTGGATTTCGTGCCACCAACATCACAAACGTCACGCTGGGCTTGGATTTTGTACCACCAACTAAGGCAGGCTCGGGTTTAATCCCACTGACCAATGCATCACACTGGGGTAAATCTTTGGATAATTTTCCAAGCAAATCTTATACAGTTTCTTCATACATACCAGCATTTCATTTACACTGCCACTTGCCGTTGGGTCAGTCCCACTAGTGAGCATTTCTTTTGCACCGCCATTTCATGTTGGGGTCAGTCCCGATTTTCCCGATTTAAATTTCATGTCGGGGTCAGTCCCCTTCGGGTCAGTCCCCTTCGGGTCAGTCTCGATTTAAATTTCATGTTGGGGTCAGTCCCCTTCGGGTCAGTCCCGATTTAAATTTCATGTTGGGGTCAGTCTCCTTCGGGTCAGTCCCGATTTAAATTCCTGTTGGGGTCAGTTCCCTTTTAAATTTCCTGTTCGGGCCAGTCCCATGTTTAAATTGTCTGTTCGGGTCAGTCCCGATTTAAATTTCTGTTGGGGTCAATTCCCTTTTAAATTTTCTGTTCGGGGCAGTCCCGTTTAAAATTCCTGTTCGAGTCAGTCCCATTTAAATTTTCTGTTCGGGTCAGTCCCGTTTTAAATTTTTTGTTCGGGTCAGTCCCGTTTAAATTTCCTGTTCGGGTCAGTCCCATTTAAATTTTTGTTCGGGACAATCCCATGATTTAAATTTCTTGTTCGGGTCAGTCCCATGATTAAATTCCTCGTTCGAGTCAGTCCCATAATTTTAAATTTTGTTCGGGTCAGTCCCATGATTAAATTCCCATTCGGGTCAGTCCCATGGTTTAAATTTTTGTACGGGTCAGTCCCGTTTTAAAATTTTCATCTGGGTCAGTCCCATTTTAAAGTTTTGTTAAAGAGGTCAGTCCTCATTTCAAAAGCGTCAGTCGTTCGAGTCGTTCGCAGCCGAATAACACAGGTAAGTATTTGGTGTCTACTTCTTTGTCTCAAGTTTTTCCAAAACTCAGACAAAGAGGGGCAAACTGTAGACACCAAATTTTTGATTTTTTAACTTTATTGGTTTAATTAATTTAATTTTTCTTTATTTGTTTCAATTCTAGGGTTTTTATTTTATTTTATTTTATTTTGTTCTAGTCTTCATACTAAATTTCAAAAAAAGGGAAAAATGAAAAATACAAAAATACAAAATAACGTGTGAAATAGGTGGAAGTTTGCATGCTAGACAAATGGAGAATATGCAATAGGGACAAGTGTCCCTTTTTGTCTTGGACAACACATTATCTAGATGGTGAGGTGTCTAGACACTTGTAGGATAGGGATTTTTGAAAGAAAACAAAAAAAAACCTAGAAAAGGAAAAAGGAAATAAGCAAGGGGGGCCGGCTGAAAAATGGGAAAGGGGGCGGCTAGGGATTTTTTGGGAAGCTAGCAGGAAAGGTGATGGCTGAAAAAAGGCGAGGGAAACAGAAGAACAAAAAATGGGAGGAAAAGAGAGGGCGGAGGCTAGGTTTAGAGGAAGAGAACTTGGTGAGAGTGAGAGATAGAGAGAGCTGAGGTAGAGAAAAGAAAGCCAAGGAAGCTACGGACTGGCTTGGAGAGCAAGAGGGAGCTGGAAAAAGAAAAAGGAACCAAGAGAGAGATACAGGGAGAGCTTCAGCTGGGCAGTAGGAAGGAAAAAAACAAGGGAAATCTGATGAAGGTTGGGGCTGAGAGAAAAATGGCGGAAAAGGAGATTTTGACGGCTAGAATCTTGGAGGAGAGGAGCTGAGAGTAAGGCCTGGGGCTAAACAGAAAAGGCAGAGCTAGGTAGAAAGAGTGAGGGTTTTAAGAACAACTAAGAACACTGACGTCGGATGAGAGCTGGGGTTGGCGGCTGGGCTAAAAAAAACAGAGGAAAAGAAAACCTACGGGTAGAAAGGAGCTGCAGGCTGAGTGCAAAGGAGAGCGCTGCAACTGAGGGGATTCGGAGAATGAGGTTGGAGACGGAAAATCAACGGAAGGAAAAGAGCAACCTAGAAGAGTTTTTTCCAATGTCAGAACCTTTTTCCAGGGAGCATCTTCACGGTGCATCAGATTTGGATTGAAGGTAGCTATTGTTTTCTTGACTCATGTTTCGTTTGCATCAGCATGATTTTTCATTACTATCCCGGAAACCGGTATGGAGTGATGACTATCTTGGAGATCTGTATGCTTATTTTCTTTTCCTGAGTGCATCGGAGATCGTTGTTGCCTATTATTTGAAGGTGTTGTCGGATAAAGTTACATTTGAGTCGAGTTGGTCAGGTTTATTTGCTTACTGAGATGAATTTGCCAAAAAGTTAGAAACTTTCATTGCTGAGTTCACTTTTTGTGTGATTTGTTTTGTTTTTCTTTCTATCCGTTTGGCCCTCCGCTGGTTTCCTGCTTTATTCTGTACAGCTTGCATTCGTTCGGTCTTGCTAATTTTCTTTCGCTTTCATTTCTGTTTACCCGGCAATCTGTTGAAACTTTTGGGTGCGATGTTTGAGCCTTAAATGATCATCTGTAAAACCCAGAAACCAGCAATAGGAAAGCAAAGTTTGGACCATGCTACATTTCTCTTGTGTTTTCTCGTTTCTTGGCTTGGTTCCTACGGGTTGGGATGGTTAGGGGATAGGCAGTCATGCTTAAGCTATGTTAAGATTTATGTTTGAAGATGTGTGTGAGTTTGATTAATGAATGATGAATTTTGTACGACGTTCTCGGCATTCCATCCATGCGAGTATCAAGCTGCAAAAAAATTACAACAGAGCAAAGGTTTCCGCACCTACTTTGCTGTTTTTCTTTTCCGTGACCATTCACTAGGCTTTAGCCTCTTCTAATTTGTTAGTTAGTCTTGTGTGGAAAGGGCAGTGGAAGATTGGTTTGAGTTTTACATGTTTGGGGTCCAAAAAACACTTGAGTCAGGATCGAATGCTTGCTGAAAACAAATTTCTGATTGCCTAAGAAAGTTGCAGCTGGAATGGTGTAGAAAAGAAAGTTTCATAAGAACTTGCATAATTTCCTTCTAAGCTTTGCTTGTTTGGATGTGAAAGATATGTGTCTTGTTGCTCAATTTAAGTTTTGAAGTTTAGATGAAAAGCTTTAATCAATTGTCTGGAATCCAACATTTGAACGAAGGTGCAGATAGTTTTTTTTTTTTTGCAGAAGCCATCTTCGTAGTAATTTGCAGGGAGTTTTGCATGAGATCTTCATAAAATTGCACTTTGGCCCCCAAGTCTCCCTTTGTTTCACTATGGCCCAAGCAATTGGAAAAGTCAATTAAATTACCCCCTTCAATTTCTTTAATTTTTGCAATCAAGTCTCTACTTGTTTTAATTTCGTAGACATGGTTTGTTCAAGTGCCTCAAGTGATTCAATTTCATGCTTATTTCCATTTCATGTGATTATTTTGTTAATTAAAATGATGCCTTGACCCTTTTATTATTTTGGAGGGTAAATAAGTGATTTCACTTCATTAGGGCCCCAACTTCAAGGGAGGTACACTCTATCCCTTATTTTGACCTTATTTGACTCTACGTGCCTTATGTGACTTTATGTGCTCAATTGCATGCCTTCATTTTATTTATTTATTCGCTTTATTTGTTTTAATTCAGTATATTTATTTTATTTTAGTTCAATTTCGATCATTTGAAAGGCACTCGAATGCCAAAGTTGTAATAGCTAGGTTATTATTTTATTTATTTTATTCTGTTTCCCCCTCTTAGATTGTAGCAGGCTCCCACCTTTTGTAATAGTTAGGGCTTGTTTGCTTTAGCTGCTTGGTGTGATTTACATGCTTACGTGCTATGTGTTACCGCTTTCTTAGGGCCTTGCATCTAGATATCATGATTATGTGTTATGTGTTTATGTGATATTATGTGTTTACATGCTTTTATTAGGTCTTACATGATTTATTTGATATTTATTTGATTGTAACAAATGCATGTCATCACCACACTAGTCCAACGCTAGTTGTGGTCCCCTTTCTCGAATCCACACTAGTCCAATGCTAGTTGTGACTCCTTGTTCCAATTTTCCACTAGTCCAAAGCTAGTGAGAACTTATAGATGTGGTCCAGTCCAACGCTAGACCCTTAGGAGCCCTTCGAGCGTTAGATCATGATTGTGTGATAAAATCACTTCATCTCATGCATGTTTTTCTACTTTTAGGGTTTTTATCATTTTTTGCATGACATTTTCCTTGTATATATACATATCCTTTACCCCATGCTCCCCTTACATGTATAGCCCTTATCCCATATTTTCCCTTATATGTATATTCCTTACCCCTATGTGTGATACATAACATTAGATTTGCATTTCATTTAAGAATTAGAATTAGGATAATACATTTGCTTGATTAGATTAGGGATAACCCCTTAAGTATGGGATATGGATGAGTTTGGCTTTCTAACCTTAGCACGCTCGTATTCCCTCTGTTAAAGGGAAAATTGAGTCACGAACATTAGTCTCCCGTACCCGACATAATGCACTCCTTTAAGACATGTATATTTATATAATTATTTTATCCCTTTTTCTTTTCTAAGATCTCATATTTTTGCATTATTCGTGACTTCTCCAAAGAGTCACTATTGGGCGTCACAATTAATGTGACTAGCACCAATTGAGCTTTGAAGAGATATTTTGACCCCCCGATACCCTCCTAGGTCTAGGGTATGCATTCATATAGTACATTCAAATGTGATAAATCTTTACGTTAAAATAAGAAAATCTTTGACTAAATCACGCCACTAGCCTTGGCTAGGTTGAAAGGGTGCCTTGGATTTTTATCCTTGCCTTCCCTTTCTTCAAATGCCACTCCCGAATCTTTTTCTCTGATTTTCGTGGATTTGGAGTCGTTTAAAAGGGGTTTTTCTACTTTTTTTTCTTTAAAAATTCATTTTTGGTGACTTGGTACACCTTAACTCACTACCAAGTGGCGACTCCGATTTTTTATTCGAAAACCCTTTTTAAACTATTATTTTGGGTCAAATCGTCGCATTTTCAAGTCCCATCTAGACGCATATTTTTCTTCATTTTCTTTGTAAATCAAAAATCATTTTCCAAATCAAAAATTGAATTAAAATTCCATTTTTCTAAACTCGTTATTCATTTATTTTTCTTTTCAAAAATGGGGCGCGACAAAGGCTAGATTAGTTGCTAAAGGGTATGTTCAAGAAGAAGAAATTGATTTTAATGAAACATATGCTCCAATAACTAGATTAGAATCCATTAAAATGTTTCTTGCCTATGCTTGCTTTAAAGGTTTTAATTTGTTTCAAATGCATGTTAAAAGTACTTTTTTAAATGACTTTATTGATCAAGAAGTTTTGTTGAACAACCCCGCCGATTTTGAAAGAAAAAATTTTCAAATCATATTTTTAAACTTTTAAAGGCTTTATATGGCTTGAAATAAGTTCCAAGAGTTTGTATGAAATATTAAGTGATTTTTTAATTGAAAATGGCTTTAAAAGAGGAGATGTAGATACTACTCTTTTTATAAAATTTTGCTTGAATTATCTCCTAATTATTCAAATTTATGTAGATGATATTATTTTTGGTGCCACTGGTGAGTGCTTGAGCAAAGAATTTTCTAACATTATGCAAAAGAAGTTTGAGATAAGCATGATGGGGGAGATAAACTTCTTCCTCGGGCTATAAATCCATCGAATTCAAGAAGGAATTTTCATCAACCAAATCAAGTACACAAAAAAGCTACTCAAGAGGTTTGGCATGGAAGACTCAAGGCAAGTGAAAACTCCAATGTGCACTTCAACCAAGTTTAACAAGAATGAAGAAAGTATCAAAATAGATGAAAAATCCTATAGAGATATAATTAGTAGTTTACTTTATTTAACCGCAAGTAGACCAGATATTATGCTTGTCATTTGCTTGTGTGCTAAATTTCCATCATATCCTAAAGAGTCTTATTTAATTGCTGTTAAACATATTTTTAGATATTTGAAATGTATCTTGAATTATTGCTTGTGGCATCCTAAATCTAAGATTTTGTTTTGATTGGTTTTTCGAATGGCAATTTCGCCTAATATAGAATAGATAGAAAAAGTATTAGTGATACATGCTATTTTCTTGGTGATTATTAGGTTTCTTGGTTTAGTAAAAAAATAAGGTGCTATTTCTTTGTCTATAGTGGAAGCCAAATAAATTACGGCCAGTGCCTGTCATGCTCAATTGTTGTGGATGAAACATATCTTACTTGATTTTTGTTTAAAATTTGAATATATTCCTATGTTTTGTGATAATAATAATGCTATCAATTTGACTAGGAATTCCATTCTACATTCTAGAACTAAGCATATAGATATTAAGTATCATTTCATTCGTGATTTAATTCAAAGAGGGGAAATTTGTATAAATTATGTGTGTTATAAAGATTAAATAGCGATTTCTTTTATGAAAGGTTTGCTATCGGATCAATTCCTATACTTGAAATCAAGACTAGGCATTATAGAAAGAACTTTTTTAAAAAATAGTTCTCAGTTGATTAGTATTAGACGTCTGATATTGAAGAACAGACATCCGACACTGTTCTAAATAAGTTTTCCATTTTTATGGCTCAAACACAAGTGTCAGACAAACTCACTTTGCTCAACCCTCCGATAGTCAAAATTATTAGGCTTTAAATTCTTTCCAATGCTCAGTTTACTCATTTTACTTAAAAAAGTTTCGGTGAAAGGGATAAACCCTAAGCTTTCCCCATCTCAAATTCGTTCCAATTTCACTGATTTTTCATCAAAATTAAACTCAAAGGTCATCTCTTTATGTCCTAAAACATCAATTTTCATCAAAATCTCAACAAAATCAGATCTTCTTGACCATATCTGAAAAATTCCAAAAATCTGAAATTTTTCAAAACCCTCTCTCTAAACTAATTTGTGAAAGTTTGATCATCTAGAATCACTTAGGTGCACTCATATAGACCTCCATAGCCATTTCCCTTACCAATCAATATAAGAACCCGAGAAGGATCTTTATCCACTGCTATCGGACGTAATGCTAGCAGAACCTCTTCCTTTGCTGCTATTTCAATGCATCAACAATGTGCAAGAGGCAAAGAGATAATTTCTAGTGGTGTTGAATAGACCAGAGCTAATCAACAGCAACAGCAGCAATTATCAAAATTTATTGATGAAAAAGTTGAGAAGAGATAAGATTTGGTTTCATAGAGAGTTCATCACTCAAAGGTCCATTGACATTTTCAATTTCCACAAATTTAAGCTTTAGCCTGTTTTAGATTACTTTAAATTTCAAAAATGGATTCATTTGTTGAAAATCACTCATTAGTTCACCATAAAATGGTGCATCAATGTTATCCGAATGTTAGATAGGGTGGTAGACCTTCTGAAGTCATATCTCATATTAATTGTGCAGATATCACCTTAACTCCTGAGTTAATTAATCAAATTTTTTAACACCAAAATTGAAGAGGGACGTAGAAGCGAGATTGCAAATTTTTTCTCCTATGAAGAACTCCGTATTTCATTTAATCACTTTAATGGCTTCAAATTGATGAAATATTTTAAATTTTTTTTTAAAACACCAAATAAAGCTGATTTGAGTGGACTTGATCCCTTACATCAAATTCTCTTTGATATGGTTTCAAATTTGTTGGTTCCAACTGATGGTCATCGTACGAATGCAAATAAAATGGAGCTTTACTTATTTTATTGTTTTATGGAGAAAATTAGAGTTGACTTCGATTTTATCATGTGTCGTTTTATAAAAAAAATTGGTACCAACACTAGAAGAAGGCTTTCTTATGCAAAGTTTCTTATCCCCATATTCAAGTATTTCAACATTCCTTTTCTTGGTGAACCTTCAAAGAAGAATTCCACTCATTTTTTCACCAAGAGTTATTTTAAATGTAAAAATGTCAAATTCTTGGATGGAGTTTGGGTCCAAAAAGAGGTTGTCTCATAGAAATTCATTCCAAACATGACCCTAATTTCTAGTAAACATCGTAGAATTGAGTCTCAACCTTCCTTCTCACAAACCATTTCTCATCTTTCCTTATTCGACCAAGTGGTGAATCTTTAGTGGAGCATGGTCTTGAACATGGTCTATAGATGGTGATGAGCCCGGAGCAACAAACAAATTACTTGAAAGGAAGAAACTTGCTTCTTAGTACTTCTTAACAAGAAGGTTCTTGTATGCCCATCCTAACTCAAGAAGAGCAGTAGAAACTAAAAATGGTCAATCTACTTCTATTCAAATTAGGCCCCAAGAAACTGTGACTACTCGGACTCCTACTCAAGAAGGAATCAAAACATCTCAACAAGCGACTCAATCAAAATTTCAAAAGGCTACCGATACTTCTCATCAAGTTGAAGAGGTTGAGGAGGATTCCGAGGCAACTGAAGATGAAAGAACATTCTAGCTAGTTTGTAAGAGGCTTGGCTTATCTCACATGGAATTTTAGGAACATTTAGATTCTCTTAGGTTCAATGTAGGATGCATTGCCTCATAGTATTGATAGTCATTTCTTTTGTTGTTTCTGTTTTAATGTGCGTATTCGGACTCAATGATAGGTTGTTGTGGCTCTTGTTGTGCATTTGGACTTATCTTTCTATTTTTATGTTATGGTTCTTGCCCTTAATGTGATGCCCCCACTTCTCCCAAGGGCGAATGTGACAGCCCCACCTCCCCCTAAGGTGAACCAAAAGGTTCGGCGGACCGCCTGCCCAGCTCTCGCCAGGACTCACTCACTCACTACAGTCCTCAAATATAATACAATGTAAATCTCAAATATACATCAATTCCTCCATGAATATACATATCAAAATGAAGCAAATACTAGTTCCCAAGCGTGGAATGTACACATACATTCGTTCAATTCCAAACATTCAAACAATCCCAACTATTACACAAGATGAATCTAAAACAAACTGTACATGAGATAATCCATCCAGTCACACGAAGAACTTAATACAAGTGCTTCCTTTGCCTCGAGCCCTGTGGGGAGAAAATATGTTTTGGGGTGAGTTAGAAGTTCAGTGAGTGTCCAGTAAAAATCAGAAATCAAATAAGCTTCACAATAGTGCATTTCGATGATGTCATGAATCAGTGATCAAATGTATGTTTATTGCTCTTGTGAGCCAGGAAAATCATTGTACTTAAACATCCAACTCTCAAACAGATCCAGTAACAGTCAAACGGTAATAGGGAGCCATCGGTGCTCCAAATAAATAGTGGTGGAGACGTTGAGTTTAAGCACACGAATTCCAAATACTCATTTGATCCAAAACATTTCATGGCACACACACAAGCACACATGATATGCAATCGAGTAAGCAATGCAAGAAATAGTTTGAAAAGTAACTTTGCAAATAGTTGAGGAATCACTCACCAACCACAGCTCAGGAACCATCCATCACAGACATTGCCTTGTTCAAGTCCAAGCTCTTCATTCTACCAATAATTAACCCAAACTCAAAGCGATCAAATGTCCTCAAAGATTGGACAGCACTTCCCCTTAAATTTCCTTATTTCCATCCTACAACAACCACCAATATCCATTCAAAACAGCACACACAAATCTTAGACTATAAAAGACACCTTTCGGCACAATAACAACAACTGAAGCTACACTTATCGGATTGAGACAATTCTTATGGCGTTTCAAAGCCAAGGCATATACCTACAGTTTTTATGAAGACCTCCAAAGCCAAATCATGCATTTTCATAGTCAAAAATCGAAATCTCAGAGAGGACAGAAAATTGTCCGTGAAACAAGGCTTGTAGGCAGTCATGGGTATTTCGGTCATTTCACATGGTACAGTACTCCAATCGATCTGAAATTTTGCAGGTAGATAACTAACTCATATGTATACAACTTTCATGTTTTGTCCAAAAGCTGGTTCGGTCTAAACCATGGATAAATTTCCAGTCCAAGTTGAGTCCAGAAACAAGGTAAAACTGAAATTACACTTCTAAACTAACCTTTGTATATAACCACAAGTACGCATACGAATCATAAGATATACCGCATATCTAATTAGGCCACAATGCCCCTTCAATATGAGCCAATTGATAGCTCCAATTCGAAACCCTAAAACTGAGATTTCCGCACAAATTCTGAAATTTTCCGCAAATAACCACAACTAACACACAAAGGCCCCATTTCACACCATATCAAGCTATTATTCCATGGCCAACCAACAATTATCATATAAAATTAGAAAATTCACTAATAAATCAGAACTTTATCAAACTCTACGTAAAATCATGAAATCTTTCACAAAATAGCATATTTAGCCAATAAAACCACTAATCTACCCTTATTAAGAACAAAGAGGAAATTTCTTAGCAACTCACCTTATAACTCAAGAAAGATAACAACTTAAAGCTTCCTCTTTCAAAACCAATCCACCACCTTCTTCAATCCTACCTAGCAAGCAAAGGATTTTTTATGGAGTAATTTAAGGTTCTAGTGGTTGGATCACAAGATACGAGCAAGAATGGAAGAAACAAGTTGAAGGTTTTCTTTCTTTTTCTCTCCATGAAGCTCGGCCAAGAAGGAACAAGAATGAAGATGATTTTCAGCCAAGAAACAAGATAAGAACGTAGGAAAATCAGCCGATCAAACTTGGTTGCTGAAGTGCCATGTCACAATCCGGCCAAGATCTGGCCGAATTTTCGGCCGGATTCGTGGCAGTGGCGAAATCAAAATTTTTCAAAATCCCAAGCCAATCCGACTAGGTATCCGGCCAAGAACTGGCTGGATTTCTGACCGAATTCTCCAAAAAACAAAGCTAACCACAAAATTTTCCTTTTCTTCTTCTTTCGGGCGTCACAGCGAACCCAAGGGTATCGGCGGGACGCCTGCCCAACTCTCGTCAGGACTCGATGCCATTCCAATCCAAACTTATGGTATATAACCAAAATAATACAAGTCGAAGATATGAAGAAATTCGCTTCCATACACAAGTATTCAATCTTACATCACAGTTTTCAAAATACATCACTTTCCCAAAATATACAACCTCCAAAAGTTGTCTTAACAATTACATTCAAAACCCTAATCAAAAGTCCAACAAGTTGACTTCTCCATAATTCCTTCCAATTCAGCTCCTGTTAAGGAAAACAAATCTAACGGGATGAGTGGTTGCTCGTGAGGCCAAGAAAACATGCAAAACACGTAGTTCAAATAACAATAGCACTTAAGCAAGAATAAAAGCTATAACATTCAAGTAGTTCAATATTAACAATAAAACACACTTCATAAGGATACGGGAGCTCTCAGGAGCTATGTTCCATTTACTCGATCCAGTACCTCCACGAGTTGACACTCCGTCAATCGGGTAGGTTATAAATCCGTAGAACTTCACTTACACTTCCCCGTTCACAGTTACACCCCCTGCTCCGGGCCCGCACTTCTTTTATATAAGGTGATACTATTCGAGTATGCCAAGCTCTCTCAAATAGATCAAGCTTATACTTTTTTTTTCTCATGGCTCACCAAGCTTCTCAACCATGCCTATGCCGGCTCGAGTCGCAAGGTCGACCGATGAGTTTGGGCGTCCCCCACTATTATCAATTTAAGTCGAGGAGATTCACTCCAATCGACATATGCAACCATAGCATAATTCACTTTTGCAACACTTCACTTAATTCACTTCAAGCAATTCAAATACACTTCACTTAAACGAGAATGAGTGCGATAAAGTACACACTCGACTCGACACTTTCAAAATACTCAATCAATGAGAACAATTAAGCACGTAACAACATTTCATACACTTGACACTCACCAAGTCAAAACAAAAGTGAGTAAGCGAGCAATTAAGCCTTTAGGCGTCCACTTTGAGATTCTCTTGAAGATCTCTTTAGCGCCTTGACAAATAACAAGTACTTTCACTCACAATCACGGATTAACCAGGAAAGAAGGTACACTTATTTAGACTAGTCAATACCTCAAAAGAGAACTTTAATCACTCAAAAATCGAAGTTCAAAATTGAGGATTTAATAACACAAGAGAAACTGATTTTCTTCATGAAATCGAATTTAAAACGATCAATCAATATCAAAGAATAGGGAAAAGTTTCCAAAAACTCATTTCCCATCAAGTTGGAAAATTTCAGTTTTGCGCGTCAAATTTAGAAAAATCAGAACTTGCACTCAGTAGGTCTAAAATTAGAAAAATTTATACCATTGGAATCGTGGTTCGGAGTACTAAAAGTTCTCAGAAGACACTTTTCCAAGATTCTAAATAGAAAGTACTCATTTTTCAACTCAAAGTTTCAGTTCCAATAGGATAGGTTTAAACCAGTGTTGGTTTTGCAGTCATCTTTGGAAATTCGGCATAATTCACACAAAATGAATAAACCCTTGAAATTCTTAGCACAATAAGAGTTCCAAACAAGGTTTCAAACTCGACAAACGGAACTAAATTCGGAGTCTTGAGTATCAAGATATAGCAGTTCAAAGTCAGTAAATTTTCACTACTAAAACAGTGAATTTCCAGATTTTAAAAGCCATCTTTGTAGCATCATTTGGATATCGAAAGGTTATTGAAATAACACCAAATTTAGTACACTTAAACCCCTATATGTGAATCCGGCCAGATATCTGGCCGGATTGTGACGGGGACCACTTTTCGTTTCGTTTTCGGTTCCGTCTTCCTTTTCATTGAAGTGTTTAAGTGATGTCCCATTTCACCACATGATTTGGTAAGTTATATTTTGGCCTAGTGGTCTCCGATTGTATGTTTTCTTTTGGTTATCGTGCGTTATGCGGTGTTTGTGTGATTTGTTTCCGTAGTCCCGACAAGAGTTGGGTAGGCGGTCCGGCGAACCCTTTGATTCGCCTTAGGGGAAGGTGGGGCTATCACAGGTGGTATCAGAGACGCTTCGCGTGATCTCTGCGCGGAGGAGTGAGCTTGGGCCAAGTGGTGTTATGGTCTTGATTTCATGAATATGTCTAAGTGCTCGTTTGAGCATAAGCTATGAACCGTGCATGTTATAAGTGTAAAAATCTTTATCATGGAACTTGAGGAAGATAGATATGTATATCGGGTAGGAATCTACAATATAGATGATTTACTCTTGGGACCGGCCGGCTCGAGTTGTGAATTATCTTATTGTGGATTCTTGTACTTGAGTACCAAATAGTGGAGAGCGCGAGAATAAGGGTCTATATCTTGATTGAACTTGAGGTAAGTCTGGATGGCAAAGGCCAAGGCACGGAAGATTTTACATTGGACCTAGTAATTAGACTGATCGAGGGGGTTTGATATGGAAGTGTTATCATGGACTACTCTTGTACTAGTCTGGCTCGGGTTTTCTAGAGGGTGGCTAGATTGTAAGGGAATTCGCACCTAAGACCTGTTCCCTTTTGCTATGACCGTGAGGACTTGATAAGTGTTTACTTGACTTTGAGTTAGTCTAGCTATAACCATAGAGGTATTTTCTACCCCTCTTGTGAGATTCGATACCCGTAGTTTGGCTCTCGATAAACTATCCTTGCCTATACTTTCTTGATATTTATCCCTTGATATCAAAGTATGGACCTGACTTGATTATTATTGTGTCGAGATCAAGAGTTTGGAATTAGGTATGGAAATTTGAGAGAAAGGATTTGGCTTCTATACCTGTATGCTTCTAAGTTTAATTTTTCGTAGTTGGATTGGGAGTGAGGGAACTTAACAGTTATATGGTTAAAGTCCCAAGTGTACTTAGTTACTTATTTTGATTCTCTAATTTGCCTGGCAGGCTATCACTTGAGTTCGAGCAAATCGGTAAGATGGCACATTTGGCTGATATGTATAAGGAGATAGAGATTCTTCGAAAGGAAGTAGAGTTCCAAAAGAGATTAGCTAAGCATTGGGAAGGGCGATGGAAACAGGAGTATTCGGAGAAAATTGAGCTACTGCACAAGAACATAGAGCTGAAAAAGAAATACGAAGGGATTCCAGAAGAGGTACGAAGTAAGTTTGAGTTAGTGCCTTCGTCTAGTCAAATGGCCTCTCAGAACATTCCTAGTAATAAAGATGAAAGAGGTGAAGGAACTGCTCGCGACAACAAAGAGAAACATAAAGAGATGGATGGAAATGGAGTTGCTATGAGGGATAAGGGGAGGAAGAAGAAAAAGACTGGACACTTCAAGAAAAAATGTGTGGCTGCTAAGTGTGAAACATGTAACAAAACTCATACGGGAATATGTTATGTGAAAATTGGTGCATGCTTTAGATGCGGCCAACTGGGACACCAAGTGAGAAACTGCCCAGAACAAATGAATTTTGGGATGGTGAAGCTGCTATAATAGTTAAAGTCGGCAAGTAGTGATGTGTTAGCTGAAATAATTGTATTTATGGAACTATGTGTATGCAACCCCTATATAATGAGTGTATTCTCCCTATGTCTTCACTGATTTTCTTAGCATGGCATTTTAGTCATAGCATTATTATGATTTCTCTCTAGATAAATTGTGGTATGAGGGGAATTTCGAGGACGAAATTCTTTTAAGGGGGAGAGAGTGTGAGAACCCGAAAATTTTTATATTTTCTAGACATTATTTTATTTCCTTGTCTACAATTTTATACTTTCCTTCAATATATTAACTTTATATACATTTTTATAAGTGAAAATAGTTTTTCAAATCATTTTCCTGGTATGAGTTGGTTCATATTAAGTTTGAAGTGTATTATAGACGTGGGACCCGTTAGTGCGGTAAGTACGATAAAATTTTTTGTGATTAGGTGATTTTTGTGTAAAGGAATATTATTTTACAAGGTGTTAGGAGATAATTAGAGGTTAGCTAGATAGATTAACCATTGGGAGAAGGAAGATAAGCTTAAAACATTCAAGGTGCCAAGTGTCGCGACCCGATTGGAAGTTGGACTTTTGACCAAGGTTTTTAACTTTCCTAAGACTCAAATTTTAACCAAAATCATCTTCATTTCTTCCTCAAGTTGGCCGAACCATAGAGAGGAGAGAAGAGAGAAAAACCTTCATCTTGTTCTTCAATTTCTTGTCCAAATCTTGAGTTCCAACCGATTAAATTGCAAACCACTCCATAAAAGTGCTAGTAATGGTAGTTTCCAAGGTGTTTGTGGAGTTAATTTGGGAGGAAGAAGCCTAAGCTACCATCTTTCTTGTGATATAAGGTAAATTTGCTAAGAAATCCCTCTTTACATCTAAAACTAGGATATTTGTGGTTTAGGGTTACAATATTTGTGATTTTATGAGAAATATTGTGGTTTGAGGTGATGATATAGAATTTTCAGTTTTTATGATGTAATTTCTGCTCACATGTAATGATTGAGGGTTGGCCATGTTTTGCTAGTTTGCTATATGAAAGATTGAAGGATTGTGGAGTAGATTAACTTGCCTAAAAAAATTTCCAGCTTATGTACTTAAATTTCAGATTTAGGGTTTCAAATTTGGCCTTGAAGATGGTTGATGTTGGAGCTATTAATTGGCTTTATATTAAGGGTGTTATGGCCCTATAAGAGTGTGTTTAATGACTTGTAATTGTTTGTGCAATTGAGATGAAATTGGTGGTTGTTTGTAGGAGGGAAAAATAGAGATTTTAGAGGGAGGTGCTGTTGTAATTTTTCCGCAGGAACCCTTGAGCAGTCTTGGGAAATTTGCTATATCTTCTTGTAGAAAAATCAGAATTTAGTTCCATTTGTTGCGTTTTAAACTAGATTTCTAGAGCTATATACCGTGAAAACTTCAGACCCTGTTTCTCTCCGAGCGATTTATGGTGATTTTTCAAAGTTGACTGAAATTGCATACCTGTCCTGTCGTTTGCTGGATGAAGCGACAACTTGAGGCTCGGATATGACTGACTTGTATTCTGAATCTTACCATAGTGTCTTCTGGAAAGTTGTAAATCTTTGAATCTATTTTCCAATGGTATAAATTTTATCAATTTTGGACATAAGAAGCTTGAGATATGATTTTTCAAATAGTATTGCGTAAAATTGGAAAATTCTGTTTTCCTAGAACTGGTCTTACTTTCATTTTCCACTTCAAATTTGGAAATGGTGAACCATTGTAGGTAGGGTTTTGGGGAGAAGTGAAGGGCTTTGAGGTCGTTCATGTCCCTAGAACCAACTATTACCTTTTCACTCAAAAGTCACATTTTAGCTCTTTGCATTTGTAGTTCATTTGAATAGGCATATGACTCGTAGTCGAGCCTCACTTGTACATTCCGTTTACTAGGTTTTGGATGTGGAAACCTCAATTGTTTTACCTTGGTTATTTTTAGGGTTTCACGGTGATCAAAATCCTACTTTGGGTGAAAACTTGTGAAATTATCTTTGCTTGAACTGGTGAGTGTACTATTCCCCTGAATTGTTGCTTAATTGGGTCATCTGTACTTAAAATCGGTGACATGAATGACTATGAACTCTGTTTAGTCTAAATGAGACGACAGTGTACTTTATCACACTCGTTCTCTGGCCTGTCTGACTGTTTACTGTATAAACTGGAATCTATTACTTGTACCTGTTATGAGCTTGAATCAGTTACCTGTGCCTGTTATAATGTCGTTTGGAAGTGTATCCAACGACCTTCCTGTTAAACCTGAGCTCAACCTCATGGGGAGTTAATTGAATCGAGCCAGCAAGGGCTTGGTCGAGGAAATTGACAATCCATGGGTGCCTGTTCCTGGGGAATCTATGGGTATTGGAGACTCTGGATTTCCGGTATACTCGAGTATTACCATTCATGTTCCTGTTGAGGTGTTCGGGCCCGGTAAGGGGTATGTTTGGTGGACGGAATTTGGTGTTAAGTGGTGCGCTACTGAGCTAGTTACTTTACTTGAAAGTTGACGGAGTGTCAACTATTACTTGATCAAGATTGTAAGGATCGAAGACAACCTAAGAGGGGGGTGAATTAGACTTTCAAAAAACCTGCTAAGATATAGTCCACTTTTTCACAGACTACCTTTCTTTTCTCTAATACCTCCCAATGAACGAGATAACACAAGAGCACAAGTATTCGTGAGATGAAGAGAAGAACAGTTTATGTAGAAAAGCAGTAAATGAAAGTAAAGAAACAAACCAGGCTTCAAACACAACTGAGGTTTGAACACCACTTTTATATACCAAATTACTTCAAGTTGAACAAACTTGCAACCAATCTTTTGTGTACAAGGAAGGGATCACTTCCTTCTTGCCCCAAACCACACTTGGTCAAGCAAGGAAGTTTTACAAACACTCGCAAACCCTCACTATGCTACACTATTGAAGAAGCTGTGTCACACTTGAAAAACTACACGAAGATTGCACAAACAAGAGTACAAATGTTCCTTTTGAGTATTCTAGTACTTGAATCACTCACAATCTGATGTAGGCTTGATGTGCAAAGTTCCCTTTAGGTGGTTGACTTTGTTCTATTTATAGGAGACCAGAAAATTATTCAATTAATGCTGTCAACGGGTAGAAGGCAACTGAAGAGTCAACTAGCCGTTGGTGCTGTCGGACGTCTGATACACAGGTGTTGAGCGTCCGATCCTGATCAGTAATCAAGTAACTCCTGGCTTGTCTTCTTCGGACGTCCGAGTCTGAGTTCTTTACTCGTCCGAAGATACTCAAAGATTGTCGGACGTCCGATACTCTCCTTTTGTGCGTCCGACATCATCCTCAGCAGACTTCATTCTTTTTGATCTTCTTTTTCTGCTTTAAATCCACAGACCTGTTTGGTTCATTTCTGAAAAGGATCTCTACAAAAGGTATTAGAAACATCCAATTGTTTTGTAATCATCAAAAGATATGAGTTGAGATAAACAAAGATATGGTACTGCAACAGGAATCTGGCTCCTGAGAGCCATGTGACGCCCCGAAAAGTATAAGTGTGAGAACCCGGAAATTTTCTACTTTTCTAGGGTTTATTTTTTTAAACGCCCGCCTTTTCTACATTTTCTTGATTAGAAAAATTCTCCAGATAAAGTTTATGAGCAAAAATAGTTTTAAAATGATTTTTCTAGTATCGGTTAGTTTTTGAGAAATTAAAAGCGTATTTTGGACGTGGGACCCGCTAGTGCGGTAAATGCATTATATTTTTGACAACTTGTTGGAATTTTGTATTAAGTGATATTATTTTACAAGGTGTTAAGATATTTGTCTTGGAGAGACAAGAAGATAATCTCAAGCTTAAAGAGTGACAAGTGTCACCTTGTTATTGAAGGTTGGACTTTGACATTTGACCATCTTACTACCTTTACCAAATAAGTACCAAATTGATCCAAAATTACCTTCATTCTTCATCATCTTGGCTGAGCTTCACAAGGAGAAAAGAAAGGAAAGCTTTCATCTTACTTCTTCATTTCTTGCTCCAATCAAACAATTTAACCGATTAAAATTGGATTTGCTCCATAAAAACCTTTCTCTTGGTAGTATTAAGGTGTGTAGTGAAGTGGTTTGAGAAGCAAAGGTGCTAAGTTGGGTCTTTTCTTGGGTTTGTAAGGTAAGTGACTAAGGAACCTTTCCTTTGATCTTGATAATGTTCAATTAGTGATTGGTGGTGGTTGAATAAGTGATTTTATGGTTGATTTCCTGATTTTGGTTGAAAATGATGAAGATTTATTATTTTTGGGGATTTTTCTGTTTTCATATGGATATGATTATGGGTCATGTATGATGATTGGAAATGATGTTTAATAACTCTAGGAGGTGGAAGAAGTGATTAATTGCAACCAATTTCTGTTTTGGACCAAAAATTGAAAAGTGAGGGTTTTGTGATAAACATTCTGTCCGAATTTTTAGGTCCTAGATAGAGGCCGAATTGGCCTTTTCTTAAAACATTAAAGTTGTAGGGAATGACATTTTAGGGGTGCCTACAAAATTTCAGGTCAATCGGAGTAGCGTGGAATGAGATAAGTCGAAATTACTATTGCTGTTCTGGGTTACCCAGAATTGGAAATCTGTGACTGTAATTGGTTGTTTTCGCTGGAATTGCTTCCGAATTGGTTGTTGAGGTCTTCTGATGAAATGTAACCCTGTTTCGTAGCTTTCAGCTGGTTTTGGAATTTCTGGATTTGGACTTGTGTAGGCTGAGTTATGATGTTTACGCTAGAATGCGTTTTGCAAACCTGTTTTCGTGATTCTGGTATAGCATCTTGCATTTTTGACCTGGTTACACTGGAAACTGAGTTGAGTGACCTTCTACAATATTGTACCCCTATCTCTTAGCTTCGAAACGGTGGGTCTTGCACCTTCATCCGACAATCGTAGCGCTTTGGTACCATTACCGCAAAATGACGTCAAAACCTGTTTTTCTGGTTTTGAGCTTAACTTTCATTTCCGGACTTTTCCCTAGTTTGACTTGTACTAGTACTACTTGGAGTTTGCTGAATGGCTATTGGATGAACTTGTTGTTGTGTGTGTATCTTTGGGTTTGAATGAGAAGAATAATGAAGCCATGATGGCTGGGAAAGTTAGCAAATTCAGGGGAAGTGCTGTCCGAACTTTGAAGGGACTTGATTGCATTGAGTTTGTGATCTAAGATTTGGATTTGAGCAAGACAATGATATATGATGGTTGGTTCCTGAGCCGTGGAGGTGAGTGACCTCAAACTACTTCTAAAGTTATTTATGAACCGTTTCTTACATTATTTACTTTTGAACTGTTTCCAAAGTTACTTTTGAAATGTTTTCTTGCATATCATGTGTGCTGGCATTTGAGTGTGCCTTGTTTGCTATATTTCTTGACTTCATGACTTGTATTTTGGTTGATAACGTGTTAAGCGCTTATAATGATTTCCAAAACGAGTTTTCGAGGCGAGTGTGTACTTTATCGTACTCGACCTCGATAAATGTGAAATTTTCGATTGAAATGTTAGTTGCGCATGAATGTAAGCCTTTTGGGCTGAACTGGCCATTGCCCCTTGTTACCGGTCGTCTTGAGCCAGAAGCGGACTCGGTCAGGCGATTAGGAACTTGGGTGAACGTTTGGTATACTCGAGTATTACCTATGTAGGTTGGTGGAGCCTGGCCAAAAGCCAGGGACGGGGTGAATGAAATGAAATGAATGACCAAATGAGCGAGGAAATGTCAGGAGAATGAATGTATCCTTTCATGAATGTTACTATCGCTTTCCATTATAAATGTTTCTTGAATTATTGATAATCCATATTTACTGTTTTGCAAATGATGTAGTTGTTTCCGGATTTATCATTTAATTTATGACATCATTGCTATATGACATCATTGAAATGAACTATTGTGAAACCGATTTGATTAATGATTTTCTGGTTACTCGCTGAGCTTTTAGCTCACCCCAAAAACTATTTATTCCCCTCCACAGGGCTCGTGGCGAAGGAAGGACTTGTAGTACTTGTGCACGTGTATGGATGGCCTAAACTTTGTACAATTTTGGATTTGAAATTATTTTATGTATATTTGGGATTAGTTTCCGCTGCATTTGTGACATGTAATTATTGGAGACGGATGTGTATTTGTGGACCAGTTGATGTATATTTGATTTTTATATTGTAATTTAATTGAGGACTGTAGTGAACGACTGAGTCCCGGCGAGAGCTGGGCAGGCGGCCCGCCGAACCCTCTGGTTCGCCTTAGGGGGAGGTGGGGCTGTCACAAGCCACCTGTATCCTTCCTATTTGAATCTGTGTTTAACTGCTTTACTTTATATCTGGTATGTGTATCTGACTGATTAAAAGTGAAATGCCATGATTCTTGACTACTAGTATTTTGGTACCTCATTGAGTGTAAGCTCACCCCCTTCGCGTCATCTTTGTTTTCCTTACAGGGGCAAAATGTGAAATCATGATTTTTGGAAGAAAGGGTCGAGCTAGAGTAAACAATCGTTTGTTAAGCTCCTTTGTAATAGAAAAACCCTAATTTCATTTTGATCTAGTATCACACTTTGACTTGTAAAGTTCCAACGTGGGTTTAACAGTGTTCATTCATGTCTCTCTCGTGTATTTGTTGGTGAATATACGTTTGATGGGTTTATATGAACTTTACTTGTATTCGTTGGAGATTCGAACGAGTGTGGGATTTGATTGAGAAAAGAAAAAATTTTGGCGGAAAACTATTCACCGAAACCGGCCGTATATCCGGCCAGTTCTTGGCCGGATTGGCAGGGGAGGTTGAAAAAAAAATAAGGTTTTGCCACTGCCTTGAATCCGGCCGGATTGTGACGTGGACCACTTTCCGTTTCGTTTTCGGTTCCGTCTTCCTTTTCATTGAAGTGTTTAATTGATGTCCCATTTCACCATATGGTTTGGTAAGTTATATTTTGGCCTGGTGGTCTCCGATTGTTTGTTTTCTTTTGGTTTTATCGTGCATTATGCAAGGTTTGTGTGATTTGTTTCCGTAGTCCCGGCGAGAGCTGGGCAGGCTGTCCGGCGAACCTTTTGGTTCGCCTCAGGGGAAGGTGGGGCTGTCACAAATATAAACAAGTAAACACCGTATTGTACTATAACAATTTAATCACAGTTCAATTCAAGGATACGGGTGGCTTCCAAAAGCCAAATCCACTTAAGCTTAATCATACGAGAACCCATTGACTCTCCGTCAACGTTTGCGTTTAAAGAATATACTGACCGTAGAACACCACTTTCTCCAAATCCCGTCCACCAGTCAACCCCTTTACCGGGCCCGAACACCTCAAACAGTAATTAGGTAATACTCGAGTATACTAGTTTCCAAATTCAGTAAACAGTCCTCAGGGTTTATCGGCCTTCTCGACCAAACCCTTGCTGGTTCGATACAACCAACTCACCTATGAGGTTGGGTATCCAAACAGTCACAGTAGTTGATGGGACATCACCCAAACAACTCACATACAGTCAAATATAGAGAAATCATATCTTATAATAGCAGTATACAGAGTCTCAGTGAAATCGAAGGAAGTCAAGTGTGATAAAGTACACGCCAGCCTCAAATTTGTCAAAACAATTGTTTAGCTCAACCAGTCACAGATCAAGTATTCAGATATTTCACATAGACAATTAACAGGCAATGGAACACTCACATGTCAAGAAATACATAGTTCAAATGTCAAGTTCCGTGGTTACATTCACCTCCGTTTCCCAATCCTAGGACAACGAGTGAATCGTTAATAATTTAGGTTCATTTCCAACCCAAATATAAGTTCATTAGGTGACCAAGTGAGTGGTTAAATCGACTCAATTCACCATGCAAGTTAAGCCTAAAATGCAATAAAAGGTCATAAGAAAACAAGTTTGACAAGTGAAAGAATGTTGAGCAAAAGAAAAATCTCATTCAAGTTCAAAGTAGTCTTCGCGGGTAAAACAGTCGGACCCGTGCGGTCTTAGGAAAATGGTCATATCTCACTGTAGAAAAGTCAGAACCACGTGCCGTTGGCAGCGTTAGAAACTAGACTCGAAGGGCTTTCCAACAGTATAAAATTCAGACTCTATTTCCTCTCCTCTCAATACCAGTAGTTCAGGGAAGTTGGCTGATTTTTCTATTCTGATCAGCTCAAAACCCTAACAAAGTTGTCCTATCTCTTCTTGCCAACTTCATTTCTTTTGGCTCAAATTCATCCAATTTACTCTCCTAGAGTTCATATATAGGGGATCAAGTTACCTAGCACCATTGGAGCTTAAAATGCAACACACAAAATGATTAAATGCACCAAAACAGTCTAGCCAACAAAAAGAACCAAAACAGTCCACTACTTACCCAAAAACAACCACTTTACTTGCTTCATTTCCATTTCAACTCACATCAAACCTTAAACCAATGTTTAGCCAAGTTTCTTAGGTTTAACTAAGGTGTAAATGAGTCACAAAATCAAGGAAAAACCTCCACTCCATGGCTGGACAGCAAAAGAGAAACCAAAACAGTTCACAAGTTCACATGCAACACCAACCTCCACCCTTTCATTATAGTTAACTTAGCAACATCCCAAGAGTTATCCCTAACTTTAAAAGTATCCAAAACATGTTAATACATCAAGAAAACCATAAACAAAGCTCAAATAATTAATCAAACACATAGCATGCTAAACAACCAACCCTACTTTCACTTGTTTAACTCAAGAAATTTCACCACAAACAACCTCAACTCAACCATTAGTTGCCATCAAAACCTCAAACACTTGATATAACTCAATAAAGCTGGGAGTTAAGGATCATATACCTCTCTTATGTGAAGCTTGAATCACCCAAGAAGCCACCAAAACCAAAACTCCAAGCTTGAATCACATACTAGACTTGAAGGTAGTTCACTCAACTAACCTAGGTTCCTTCACTTTTGATTTTTGCTCAAGATCAAGCTAGGGTTTAAAAAGTAAGAAAATGGAGTTTTCTTCTCTTCTCTTGGAAGCTAAGAGGGCCGACCATATGAGAAGAAAAATGGAGCCAAAATTGGTTTAAATCTTCTAATTTCCTTGGTCAAAAAAAGTTGAATAGTTAGGGTTTTGCCACTTGTCTCAATCTTGGTCATTCTCCCTTTAAACTTTGCCAAAACATGTTTCTATCCTCCAAATGTTTCCAATGTCTAAAATAACACCCCTAACTATCACATAAGGTCCCAACCACAATAAAAAGGATATTTGATCATAGTGTATGTAGTGAAACAAAATAATACCAAGTCAAGGAAATGTTTCAATACATGTAAAAGTAATGAAATGCAATGCAAAGAAATGTCATAATTGGTTTAGTCTTAGGAAAATACAAGTGATTTAGGAAAATTTATATTTTTAAATAAGGGTTCTCACACTTTACACTTGGTCCTCACCTTAGTGTGCTCATTTTTTGCATATCCACATTGGTTTTCTCCTGATAATACCATACTCAACCACAGCTGATTTAGATTGCACACGTGACTCAAACTTCATGGCTACCTCAAACTGGGGATTGATTAGAAATTTCTCTAGCACAAAATCTTTATATCTCCCTCTGAAATTTGTATCTTCTTCCTTATCTAGTTCACCATTGTCACTTGATAAATGATTCGTTATGAAGTCTTCCTCAGGTGGGTCTATTTCATCTTCAATATGTGTGGATTGGCTTGGTACCTTAGATTTTCTTCCCCTTACTTTTTTTTTCCGTGGCTCTGACTGTTGTGATTCAAGTGGCTTGTCAATCACCTCAGCCTGTTGTGATTGTTGCCTTAAGTCTGCTTGTTGTGTCCCCTTTCCTTGGCCATTAAAGTCTGAATCCTGCTGCTCTAGAGTCTAATTTGCATTTGCAATGGCATTTCCCAAGTTGGTAGTGAGCTCACCATCATCTAACATGCTGTCTAGTAGTTGCTTATCACCACAGTAGTCATCAGCACCACTAAATCTGTCCTCTTCATAGTCTAACTTTGAATCAAGTTCATTTTCAATGGTCTCCTCTTCATTCTCATCAAGACCAGTTGATTCTTTGTTACCAATACTAGGATCAGGCGCTTATGATCCATTTGCTTATTTTGTGGCCATGAAGTCATCATTGTAACGCCTTGTACTAGGGATCAATGGCACCAAAAGCTCTCTAAATATGCAACCCTTCTCATCTAAATCTTCTATGATAACTGCAAATTTCTTTTTCTCTATTGCTGGCTCTATATCTGATTGTCTTTTCAGTTCATCAATTTCATTTGCTGCAAAATGATGGCAATACATTTCCATCACCTTATACTTATATGTCCAAGCACAAAATTTGTTAACATGAGCATAGTATAGTATGGATGCCCTTCTATGTCTTAGCTTTTGAACCATACTCTTAATCTCATGAATGGACATTCGTTCAGCATCACAAATATCAACGTAGTTTACATTTCCACCATCATAACTTACATAAGTCCCCCAACTTATTCTTCCCCCATAGTGTATTCTTATAGTAAATAATTTTAAATTTGCATTTGTACATGAATATTCACTAATCAATTCGATACCCAACTCACAAAATGACAAATACATAATGAATATTTAATTAACTATTTCATTATTAACAATCAAATACTTCAATATAAAAAATTGGGATAATTTCAGAAACCTCCCTTGAGATTTCTGACTATTTAACTGGCCTCCATCCAGGTTTTTACAATTATACTAATCTCTCTTGAGATTAATTATCTTGTAACATTTAGACCTAATTGATAATTAAAAAGTGATATTAGGAGAGAGAAGATAATATGATTCCATTATTACCGTTCATCTACTATATTATTTAATTAATTTAATAAAAAATCATTCAAAGCATCCTTCATATTTTGTAAAATAATTTGTCGTCCCCCACTTTTAAAAGTATAATTTTACGTCACTTATAAATTCACATTGGTCAAATTTGGTTCCTACTTAGGTTTTCGACTAGCTTTTGATCAAAATTCATCACGTGCCTTGCAGGTGATCATTTTTGTTGGCAAAATTGTCAAATCAAATTTTACATAATCCGATCTAGAGTCCCTTATATTTCACAAATGAATTGTTTCGTCCCTAACATTTCACAAAATAAATTTTTTCATCCCTCATATTTCACAAAATAAATTTTTTCATTTTTCATTGATCATGTGTACGAATAATTTTCTTTTAAAAAAATTCATGTATATATCTATTTAATTTCACATAAACAGTACGAATAACATATAATATATCTCTATTTGATTTCACTTGAACAAATTAATTGTAGTTATACACATGCTATTCAATAAATATATATATGGGTTTAAATCTAACAATTTTGTTTTAAACCCATATATAACTATTTGATTTCACCATGTGAATCTATTCAATATTTGTGGTATTTTCTCTTTTGGTAATAATTCATTTATTGAGTTGTGTAATACGGCCATTTAATTAATTGATCCTAATTCGAATTCTATAGTCATGCTAACAAATTATAGTTTAAATCTAAAATTTCTACTCAGCACCTTTAAGACCAACAATTGAATTTCTTGTCTTGTAATTGTCTTAAAATTTAAAAGTGTTAATCACTTATTTCTTTTTGTCATACTTTTCCTTTGTTTATATTTTTGTTCAAATTTAATTTAATATTAACACTTGATAATGCTTAGGATTAAATGCTTTCTTTGTTTTCAATTTTCAAATAAGAAGAAATGAACATTAGTAAAAAATTAATAATTTTTTAAACTCCTGTATATATCTATTTAATTTCACCTGAACAGCACCTTCAGACGAAATCAAATAGAGATATATTACATGTTATTAGCATGTAATACATTTCTATTTGATTTCATCTGAACAATACGTTCAGAGAAATCAAATAGTACGTTCAGACAAAATCAAATAGAGATATATTACATGCTATTCATATTATTCAGGTGAAATAAAATAGATATATACATGAGTTTAAAAAAAATTATTCATACACATGATCAATGAGGGATGAAAAAATTATTTTATAAAATGTGAGGGATGAAACAATTCATTTTGTGAAATGTGAGGGACAAAAAATTCATTTTTTGAAATATAAGGGACTATGGATCGGATTATGTAAATTTTGATTCGATAATTTTGCCCTTAAAAAATGATCACGTGTGAGGCATGTGGTGGATTCTGACAAAAAACTAGTCGGAAACTTAAGTAGGGATCAAATTTGACTAATGTGGATTTGTAAGGAATGAAAAAAGTCATTTGTAAAATGTGAGGGATATTTTGAACGTTTTTTCCTTAATTTAATAACAACTCATATATTAAAGAAAAGCACTAAAATTTGTTATTTATAATTAGGGATCAAATCATATATAATATCAAAAAATAGTATGTTATTTTATATTTTCACTTAATACAAGTTCCAAATTACTCTTTTTGATTGCATACTCATTGTCAAACATGATCAACAACAAATAATCAAAAATTTGCAGCCAAAATATTATAGAGAACAAACTTTAACATCATAAGTATTCTTGTCAATATATTAAGATTTGTTGTTGAGATTTTTATGGTATTAAAGTTCGCTATTTGTAATAGTTCGGTTACGAATTTTTTTGATTGTTTGTTATTGATCATATTTGATAATGGGTTTGTAACTGAAAAGAGAAATTTAAATCTTACATTAAGTAAAATATATAGAATGATATACTATTTTTGATGTCATATGTAATTTAATTCCTAATGATAAATAGCAAATTCTAGTATTTTATTTATTATTTGTGTGGGTGTTAGATAATTAAACAATTTAGCAGATAAGGGGCAATAGTGGAGTCATATTATCTTCTCTCTCCTAATATCAATTTTTAATTATTAGTTGGATTTAGATGTTACAAGATAATAAAACTCAAAGGAGGTTAGTGTAATTTTTAAAACCTAGAGGGAGACCAGTGAAATAGTCAGAAATCTCAAGAGAGGTTTATCAAATTATCCCTAAAAAATCCTAATCCAACTCTACATTTTAAGTAACCTACTCAAAATGTCAACTATGAATTAAATAATAAATAAAACAATGCAACTTTTATCACTGTTAAGTGTTGTTTAAGTTTAGCACAAAAACCCACTTTACGTACCCCATCACCTCATCTGTAGGATCACTACCCCTAAACATATTTAACCCCACACCATCTAACCAACAAGGGATCAAAATATTCACTATCTAGCCGAATTATCCACTCCATTTTGCTTGCTTACTGTCATTGGTTCATCAATTTAGGTGGTTGATTGTTTTCGATTGCATATTGTCTCCTTCTTCCTTCAGCCGTTGATCGATGAGATGATGGAATGAGAAAGGTAAAATGAGGGCCTAGATTTAGGTCTTGTAAGTTTTTGTTCACTTTTCTATTCCTGTGCAGATGGAAACACCCTTCAGATTTGGGGGGTTGCATCTCACGTGATGGGTTGACCGGTTGGATAATTGGCTAAACTGGCTAAAATGGTCAGAAGTATACACTTTACATGGGCTAAAAGTATCCACTTATTTGTTGAGGGACTAAAAGTCGGCCTGATAAAATGTTCGGGGGCCAATTTTTTGCCCTAGTTATTTTCATTGGTTTCATTACCAGATGCTTTTTCTTCCTCTTTTAGGTTTTGTTGCTTTCCTACATATCGTTGTGTGTGTGTGTGTAGCAAAATTAATTCTAATCTCCAAGGAAAAACAGCAATATTATAAATAAGGAAAGATAAGTAGTGAAGTATATAAATGATTCCCATAGAATTTTTCATATGTTCTGTGTGTTATTATTGGTACTTCCCACTTCCCCTCTCCCCTCTCTCCTCTCCCCTCTCCCTTATGATCCAACTAAGCCTCCCTTTAGTTATTACTAGTACTTGATTAGAATGATTGATGCATAATGTTTACTATAATTTCACACAAAGACTTTCAATGGCAAAAAACTCCTCCCACTTACCAAAACAAAAAAAAAAGAAAAGAAAAATGACTAAAGCTCAAGGCAAGTTTTCATTCCAAAACAAGGAAAGGAATGCTAGATTAGGGAAAATCATTCAAATCATTTTGCCAAATGCATTTTTTCATCATTCACTTTTAAAATAATAACTTTACATCTCTTACAAAATCAAGTCGGTAATATTTAGTAACCTAGGTTTTTTACTACTTTTTACCTTCAATGTATCATGTAACCCACACATCACTTTTTTGGGGGACAAAAAGGTCAAATCTCATTTGTAGTTAAACAAATGACCCGATCCATAATCATTTTTATTCCCAAAAAGGTAGGATTTGACTTGAATTATACTTATTTTTCTTTAAAAAGTGGGATTTGATCTAATTCGTATTAATTTTTACTACCAAAAAAGTGTGATTTGACCTTTTTGTACATAAAAATGACTACATGTGGGTCACATGATGATTTTGACCTAAAAAATGGTCAAAAACTTAGATTGGGACAAAATATTTTACTAAATTGAATTTGTAAGGGACATAAAATTAAAATTTTAAAAGTGAAGAACGAAAAAATTTTATTTAACAAAATATGAGAGATATTTCGAACAATTTTTTTCGTTAAATTATGGCCTCAAAGAATATTTTGTAAAATACACACAATTTATCTAGTGCTATTAAATGCTTCCCCAAAAAGAAAGTATTGAATGCTAATCCAGCTTATAGGCATGGATGTGTATTTATAAGGATTAATAACTGTGAAGGTCCGAAAATTATTTTATATTTTATCTTATTTGTTTGAATATTTTTTCCTTTACTTTACTTTATTTGCCTTAATTTCTTAGATACTATTATAAAAAAGTCAAGATTTTTATCATTTCTTTTCTATAATTAGTGCATGTTAAATTTGTAGTGCATTATGGAAGTGGATCCCACTAGTGAGGTGCGTAATAAATTTAGTGAACAAAAACGGGTATTTTTACAAGAGGGATTATGTGATTAGAAATGTTAAGGGTGAATTAGAGGAAAACAAGATAGATTAGTAATTAGAGACAAAGGAAAGTGATACGAAATATGGGCCGCTTATGGGCCATGTTTCGGGCTGCAAGAGAATGAATCTTTTAGTAATAGTTTAGTAGTTTATTTTCCAGATTTCTATTTTATTTGGTAGGAATAAGTTCGGTCCAAGACCTCATGTTGAGTTGGATCCGATTTATAGAGTCTAGACTCACTATTACTTAAGTTGGATAATTAGCTTTTATTGGGTTATGTTGGGCCAGCTTAAAGCCTTCATTGGGTCGATTATAAGCTGTCCATTAGTTAGCCTTAACTGTGATAAGTGAGTCATTAGTTTAGTTGTCAAGTCGAATAAGAAAACTTGCATTGTTTCCAACTTAGATTAGGTTTGCTTCTTTGTAAGGCTATAAATAGCCAGGCTTATGATAATTTCAGTAGTTAGACAATTATGAATGAAAATTGAGAATTTCATCTCTTTCTTGTTCCTTGGGAACGTCCCTTGATACAAAGTGAGTCGAATCTCCTTTGTTCAAGTCGTGGCTTATCAAACAAGAATCACACTTGTTTGTGGTGCCGTTCTACCAAATTCCATGGTTCGCTAATTCGTTAAGCCACGAGTTGAGATCGTATCAAGAGTGTTCACAACTTAGAGGGTTAGATTGGGTCGAAAGGAATTTTTGCCAACCAAACCTGGAAATTATCCATCAAGATCTTAGGAATCATGAGGATGAATTTCACCAACGTGGAGGAATTCGCATCAGCTGGTATCAGAGCTGGTTGATGGTTTTCCAGGTTATATCTTTTTAGTTCCAGCCTTTGTGTCGTATTTTCCATTCATAGTTGTGTCTTCGCCTTGTTTCTTATTCGGTTTAATCCAGTAAACAAAAAAAGAAAAAAAAACGCTAGTGATCTTAGTTGTCACGTCCTTATTGCTGTTTCTATTGAATCTTGTGCAATCGGTCCGTGTCTTGTTATTGCCGAATTTCTATTGAGTCTTGTGTGTAAAATCTGCTTGTGTCTTGCTGTCATTGTTTCCACCGCTTGGGTCCAGCAATTTAAAGAGTCAATCGGTGTTGATTGTTGTGTCCCAAGTGCACACAAAACATTGAGTCACTCAGGTTTCCTGTGTTGCCGCACTTGACATCGTTTCTTGCAATTGATACAATCTGTCCGAGTTGTTTCTTTAATTGTTTGTGCTTGTTTCTTGTTCAGCATCTTGTTATCTTATTGTCATCGCCTTTGAGTCCCGAACCTGAGTCAAAAAAAAGAAAAGAAACAAAACAGAATCTGTTTGTGTCGCTAGGAGAAGGTTAGCCGCCACTTGATTCTTGTTTTTGCATTCGAAAAAAAAAAAGGGAGGGAAGACAGCGCCTGATTTCATTAAAATCCTTGGATACCAATATCAAGACTTTTCTTGAATTTCTTGGTTGTACAACAACAATCTTGCAATTCTTGAAACTTTGGTTGCGATTCTTGAAAACCCTTGAAACCCAAACTATCTTTACAAAACCCGTGGTACTTGGGTTGTTGAGGGAGCGAAATCATCGTCAAGTTGTGTTTCTTGAATTCTTGAACGAGCTTGAGGATTGTTGGGGGTTGGGAACCAAATCTCCAACCAACCAGGCTGCCCAAAACAATAAAAACAATTTTCCAGCCGCACCCTAGTTGCTTCAAGTTCTTGGCTGTCTAAAAAAAAAAAAAGAAAAAGAAAGGGAAACATTCAGCCACGAAATTGACCTTGAAGACCTCCCAAAATTGATTGTTGGGGGTGTCAAAAGCATCCCAAACGGCTGAACATCATCAGCCCCCAAAACAACCACTAAACCCTACTCCAAGTCCAAGTTGGATTAGGTTAGTTTAATCCTAATTGAACCAGCTGTCCAAGTTGTTTTGAATTTCATTTTTGATAGCCAATCAAATCCTTATTGGGATAGGAAAATGGGGAATATATCC
The DNA here is from genome assembly GCF_003713205.1 of Coffea eugenioides. Lineage (NCBI taxonomy): Eukaryota > Viridiplantae > Streptophyta > Magnoliopsida > Gentianales > Rubiaceae > Coffea > Coffea eugenioides. The sequence continues at coordinate 39,959,551 of NC_040036.1, read as the reverse complement.
AGGATTAATCCAAGAGCTTTCGCTTGTCAATACTTCCTAAATCTGGTGCAAACAATAACAAGCGGCAACAACATCCATCGGCTAGTGTCTTGAGTCCCATCATTGTAGTATTCTTGAGTCGTTTGTCCAGATTATTTTTCCAGCCATAAAAATTCATTTTAAAAGTCTCGGCTTAGTGCTTCAAATTCCAGTTTTAAGCATCGGTCACTTGGTCATTGTTGGGTCATACAACTAGTACTCTTCCCGCAAAAAAAAATTTCCAGCTTTGTTTATTCCATTTTCCAGTCTCCATTACTTCACTTCAAACCTGACCACGCCCACACTTTTAGTTCCAGCCTCGTTTACTTCACTCCAAATCTGATCGAGCCACATTTGAGTGGGTCTTGTGCGATGCTAGTTGACTTTTTGGGAAAATTCTTCTAATTTCTTCAAGGGAAGCAAGCGGGGCCTTGAGGACAAATTTGTGAGGACTACTTGAGGGAAAAATTAGAGTGAAAACACCAGTGACGAGCACATACACGTGAGCTTGTGTGTTGTGAGGAATTTCTTTTCTTTGCTAACCAATTTTGCAGGCCACTTAACCATGCCTCGTGGAGTTGCATCTCATTCATATCATCAAGAATTCTTAGAGAACGAGCCTCTTAAGAGGAGGGGTTCCAAGCGAACTACTTCCAAGTACTCTAGTTCCACGCATTCAATCTCCGAGCATTCACAACATGATTTTCATTCACTTCGGGAGGAAATGGATCATTTTCGCGCTTTGTGTGTATATGAAAGACATAAGCGTACTTGTAATGAGTATGAGGAGGAGCAAAGGAGTTTGCGTCGAGCATCTAAGCCGAGGTCTTCATCAAGCAACTTAATCATGTGTCAACCAATGGTAGTAAAAGAGATGTTCCTTCTAGTCCACCATTGATTGATGAAGTATCTATGAATGCTAGTAACCTTGAAGTCCCACCTACACAAGTTAGTTGTCATGAGCAAGTTGAGAAGGAAGAAAAGGGAAAAAGTGTGCTGACCTTGGGCAAAAATGCGAGGACTTACCTTTCTAACGAACTTACCTTTGCTTTGTTTAGCTTTTCTTCTTTTATGCAGGTAAAGCATGGAGAGATTGAGTTGATCATGGCATGTTCTATCCCTAAATCCATTGGTGAATATCAGAATTTTCATGGAGTTTGCATCTTATGTGTAGTATCCCTTTACTATCCATTGATATTCAACTTCACCCATGAGCCTGCTTTGCTTGTTGGGAGGAGTAATAAATTTCCAAAGGGAGTTCTTGCACTTGAATCTTATCCTATGCCTTCTTACCATTTTGCAACAAATGTTCCAAGTGATGATCAATCTAATGAAGTTGATCACGTTCAAAATGTTCTTCATTTTGTCAGTTGCATTATGGAGGATCCAAGAAGATGTGACCTTGCTGCCAATGAACTATACATTTTACCTTGCATCATGGAACCAAAGCTATATGCGTTATCTTTGAGGAGTCGTTGGAGTAAAACCATGAGTTTTCCATGGCTAATTGTGAGCATTTTCAAGCTGACCAAGAGACATGTGCACCGAATTATAATAATCATGACCTATGCAAGTATCATTCATTCTAAGAGAGCCAATATGTGGAGATTTAAGGTTTCATACTGCCAACTCTTGTTAATACCATTCATTTCCAACCACGATTTGAGGACAAATCTTTTTCAAGAGGAGGGGAATGATACGAAATATGGGCCGCTTATGGGCCATGTTTCGGGCTGCAAGAGAATGAATCTTTTAGTAATAGTTTAGTAGTTTATTTTTCAGATTTCTATTTTATTTGGTAGGAATGAGTTCGGTCCAAGACCTCATGTTGAGTTGGATCCGATTTATAGAGTCTAGGCTCATTATTACTTAAGTTGGTTAATTAGCTTTTATTGGGTTATGTTGGGCCAGCTTAAAGCCTTCATTGGGTCGATTATAAGCTGTCCATTAGTTAGCCTTATCTGTGACAAGTGAGTCATTAGTTTAGTTGTCAAGTCGCATAAGGAAACTTGCATTGTTTCCAACTTAGATTCGGTTTGCTTCTTTGTAAGGCTATAAATAGCCAGGCTTATGATAATTTCAGTAGTTAGACAATTATGAATGAAAATTGAGAGTTTCATCTCTTTCTTGTTCCTTGGGAACGTCCCTTGATACAAAGTGAGTCGAATCTCCTTTGTTCAAGTCTTGGCTTATCAAACAAGAATCACACTTGTTTGTGGCACCATTCTACCAAATTCCTTGGTTCGCTAATTCGTTAAGCCATGGGTTGAGATCGTATCAAGAGTGTTCGCAACTTAGAGGGTTAGATTGGGTCGAAAGGAATTTCCGCCAACCAAACCTGGAAATTATCCATCAAGGTCTTGGGAATCATGAGGATGAATTTCACCAATGTGGAGCCCATGTTTCGTATCAGAAAGACAAAGAGATAAGCTTAAACCCTAAGCCGCCACTTGTCAACAATCCAACAACTATTTGACCAAGACTAGTCTTTGGCTTTATTTTGAAAACTTGAAGCAAAACTCTTCACTTTATTTCTCCTCTTGGCCGAACCTCTAAGCAAGAAAAGAGAGGGGAAAAACTCCAAATTCCAACTTGATTCCTTGCTTGAATCCTTGAGAAATTCATCCTAAAATCCTAATCCAATCCATAGAAAGTTGTATCAAGGAAGGAAGGAAAGCTTGTGTGGAGAAATTTGGGAAAAAAGAAAGCTCTTGGTTGCATTTCCTCATAGGGTTTGAAGGTATTTATGTCTAGAAACTATCTTTTCTCTTTTATCTTGCACTTGAGTAGATTTATGACTTGATTATGGTAGATTCCATGGAAAATTTCATAGTTTGTGTAGTGGTTCACAATTTTCAGCTTTGATTGAGAAATTCCAGCCTTGAAATGCTAATTCTAGCTTTACTATGTCCTTTTAGTCTTGCCATGAAGATTTTGCAGCTTTTGTATGCACTATTGGCTTCGCTATAGGAATTTTCAGCTTTTGGTTATAAATTTCAGCTTAGGGTTCAATTTTCCAGCTTTGGTATGGTTGTATATGAGTTAGGTAATGTACAATTTGATTAGCTTTGTGGCCTAGAACAAATACCCCTTATATCTTATAGCTCGTGGTCTTGATTAAGGTTGATATGCCATGAAAATGAACTTTGAATTTGGAGGAAAAACTTAAGGAAAACAAAGGAGATGCTGGTTGTGACGACTCGTAAAATTCCTTATATTTTTCTTAAAAATTCCCTTTTATTTGAACTTTATTACTTTAGACTAGCCTTACTACTCAATCACCCCACAATAAGTGCAAATGCACATAGAATTAAGGGTTTTCCCTTTCGTTTTCAAGTTATCGCAAGTTAGGGTTTTTTACGCCTTTTTGTAGTGTGACTATTTGGTACGGAGTGTGGATCAAATTTGGTGATTAAGAGTGAGTTTTAGATGATATTAAGTATATAATTAGAAGGGATAATAATAAGTTAGTGAATTATAAGCTAAAACCCTAGTATACGCGATTTAAGGAAAATCGGCTCGAACCGACGGGTATCGTTCACTACCGATTGAATACACCACTTGACCACCACTTCATTAACTTAATCTCATTGTTATTAGAGCCAAAAGATCAGCCATAATCAGCATGTGATGGCCGAAATTCTTGACTAAGAAAGCCAAGGAAAAGAAAAAAAAATTTGAGGAAGATCTTGGAGTGACACTTGGAGAACATCTAGCCATCTTTGACCAAATTCAAGTCCAAGTTTCTTATCTCTCTTGGACTTCACTTTCTCTTCATTTTGCAGCTATGGTGGCCAAAAATTGAGAGAGAGAAAAGGGAGAAAAGAACTTCAATTCCATCTTAGGTTTACTTGATTGAGTGAGAAAACAAGAAAACTAAACCGATTAACTTGCAAATTGAGAGTTTGGGAAGCTTAGGGAGCTAAATTTCACAACCAAAGGTGAAGGATAACTCTTGCAAGCCCTTTTATTAAGGTATATTGGTTGTCCATCATCTTTAGTTCCTTTATTCTTGCTTAAGCTGCTATACAACTCATATTTTTGGTTGATTGATAGCTATGCAAGTAGTTGTGATGATTTTTGGAGAATTGAAAAGTTAGGGTTTTGTATTGTTCAACTGTTGGCCTAATCAGCAACATCCCTCAGATCCCGGCTCGAAGCGACTAACCGCCCAGCCCGTGGCACCCAGGGGTGCAGCCCCTCATGCTGGCCGAGCGTGGTACGGTGCTTTGCGCTGCCATTGTGGTTAAGGAAATAAAGTTGCGCCTTCGCTAAAAGCTATAGCTTTTGGTGTAATGGTAAGCGCTTGATCCTGACAAGTGGTATCAGAGCGAGGTCGCGGGTTCGAGTCTCCCTGGCTGTTGCTAGGGGAGGGATTGTTGGCCTAATTAGCAACATCCCTCAGATCCCGGCTCGAAGGGACTAACCGCCCAGCCCGTGGCACCCAGGGGTGCAGCCCCTCATGCTGGCCGAGCGTGGTACGGTGCTTTGCGCTGCCATTGTGGTTAAGGAAATAAAGTTGCGCCTTCGCTAAAAGCTATAGCTTTTGGTGTAATGGTAAGCGCTTGATCCTGACATCAACCATATTTCTTCTTGTTTAGATGGCACATGCTATGAATAAGTGTAGACAAGGAGGTGAAGTAGAGTTTCAAGCTAGAATTGTGAAGATTAGTACTTGTATTCATGAATTCCAGTTTTCGGTTTTGTAATTCCCCTGTTCTGTCCGGTTCTGTTTGACCCTAATGGAGGCCGAATTAGGCTTAGCACGAAACATAAAAGTTGTAGGGAATGATGTTTCATAGTTGCCTGTAAAATTTCAGTTCAATCCGAGGACTTAGCATGTGAAAAGACAAAAATACCCCTGACTGCCATAAGTAGAGCTCTGTGGACAGTGTTGACAGTTCACCAATCTGATCGCATCTGTTCACCCTGATTTGTACTGAGTTAGCATTTGGTCGAAACACAGAAGTTGTAGTGCTATGTCTTAGCTATCCAACGGCCCTAAAAACGCTTCAATCGGACTTCGGTACCCTGAGTTATTGTCGTTTATGCATAGTGCGGTTAACTAGTCTGATTGTGAGATTCTGGTTCTATAATTTGAAATTTTGACCTGGATACATTACGAACTGGATTGAGTGGTCTTCATCAAAGTTGTAGCCCTTTATCTTAGCTTCGAAATGGTATAAATTACACCCCAATCCGATAAGCGTAGCTTCGATTGTGTCCAATACGCTAAGTGACGTCAAATCTGTCTTTTGTTTTTTGACTTCAACTTTATTTCCGGACATTTTCCTAGCTTGATTTTGTACTTCTACGACATTGAGCCTATTGAACGGCCATTGAAATGAGATTATTTTGTGTGTGATTTTGGGACTGATTGAGGAAAAGAATGAAGCCATAAATGGCTGAAAAGTAGGTAAATACAAAGGGCGTGCTACCCAAATTTACGCTCGAGAGTTAGGTAGATATACTTGCGACTTGAGCAAGACTTGAGAGCGAATACCACTTGAACCATCTAGACTATTGCGTCTTCTTTTATCGAAATATATAAGTCAGAACTTGGCCGAACTTGTACCCTTGGGAAATGAAATAACAACTATTAGAAATACGTTTTCCTCGTTCTTTCGACTCCAATGGGAGTTCTAAAGTTTGAACCGCTTCCTTACCAAAACTAAACGAGCGAGCATAAATTTTTCGGGATTTGATAAGTATCTTGAATACTACTTAAACGAGTTGCATTTACTTGATTTTCTTGAAGCGAAACTCCGATGTTTCGAACTCTAGAGAGTTTTATATTCGTCAATGATATTTTATCGCAGATTTGAACTCCGACCAAGGAGTTGGACCTGAACGTGATTTTTGAAAAGCACTACATTTTGGTGAGTGCTTCCAAATACCTGATTGAACTTGACACTTGTTTTCAATACTTGACTAATGTGATCGAATGATATTTGATTGGTATGGTTAGGTAAGGGTGTACTTTATTGCACTTGCCCTAATTTGATATGTACGTGTTTATTGGTACAATTGACTTGATATACTTATGCTTGATTTGTAAGTGCTGGAGCGGCAGTATGTACCACACTCAATTCGAGTGGGAGGTGCCTCTCATTCCTGTCTCCGTACTTTTATCTTGATTCAGTCGATTTGAGATGTTATCTCATCAAAATCTTGGGAACCCAAACCCCACTGGCTAGTTAATCGAGTCGAGCCGACAAGGGCTTGGTCGATTAGATAACGAACCATGGGTAGTTAGTGATGTCGAGTGGAGTGTTATCTCCTCGACTAATCGGTATACTCGAGTATTACCACCAGTATTTAGTTGGTGTTCGGGCCCGGTAAAGGGGTTGAATGGTGGACGGATTGGAGTTAAGCGAAGTACTACTGGACTGGTTACCTTTCTTGAAAGTTGACAGAGTGTCAACTAATACTTGATCAAACTCTGGTGAAGCAATGGGAAATTTGGCTCCTGAGAGCCATCAGTATCCTTACATCTGGATTGTTATTCGTAGTGTTATTGTTTCTTTTAGAAAAGAATTTTTCACTCGTTCACTTGGAAATGTGCTACTTGAAGTGTATTGTTCAATTTTATGAACTTGTTATGCTCGTTCTTTTGCTACGTTGATACTTGTACTTTTAAATAATAGTCAACTTGCTATTTGGAACCTCACTGGACTTTTTGCTCATTCCACTCCATTTGTTTTCCTTACAGGGGATACGAGCGAGGTGTGAGACTTGTACAGACTAGCGTAGTCTAGTTTTTTTGGATTTTGCTATTGTACTCGCGCTAACACCCGACTAGAGTTGATTTTACTTGGGTTGTAAATACTTTAACGTTTTGGGCGTGTATAAACTGTATATCTCAGTTCATAACTTTTGATGATTACAAAACAATTGGATGCTACTAATATTCTTTGAAGAGTTCATTTCAGGATTTGGAACAAAAACCAGATCAAAGACCTGAAGCCAAAACTGGATCAAGGTTTGACAAATTACTATCGGACGCACAAAAGAACCATAACGGACGGCCGACAACCATTGAGTGACTTCGGACACATGAAGAACTCACACTCGGACGTCCGAAGGTAATATGTCAAAACATCTATGATCACTGACCTCGTTCGAACACACAATACCTCTATACCGTACGTCCGACAAACGTTGCTGTACTTCAGACGCAAAACACTGGAGCATCGGATGTCCGATAGAAATGAAGAAGGATTTGCAAGTTCACTTTCGGACGTATACTGTGGAGGGACCGGACGTCCTAAGAATTGCAAGAAATCATCTTGAACTCACTGTCTTCGTTCGGACGCATAAAATCAGAGTACCGAACGTTCGACACTACCAACGGCTACCTGACCTTCCATCTGCCTTCTATCCGTTGACAGCATTTATTGAAGAATTTTTTGGTCCCTTATAAATAGGGATTAGTCAACTCTTCAAAATGACTTTTACACATTAAGTCTACATCAGATCTTGAGTGAATCAAGTGTGTGAATACTCCAAAAGGAATATTTGTACTCTTAGTTGTGTCATCTCTTTTTAGCTTTTCAAGTGTGATTCAATTTCTTCAATAGTGTAGTTTTGTGAGGGTTATCCGTGTGATTGTAAAACTTCCTTGCTTGATCGAGTGAGACTTGAGGCAAGAAGGAAGTGATCCTTCATTTGTACACAAGAGATTGGTTGATAGTTGATCATATTGAAGAAGCTTGATATATAAAGTGATATTCAAACTTAGTCAAGTTTGAAATTTGGTTTGCAATTCTATCCCTTCATTTACAATCTTGCTATATATACATATATATATTGCTTACCTGTTTTACTCACAAATTGCTTGTGCTAGTCGATCAACTGCTTTTCTGTGAGGTCCTCTTGAAAAAGAAAAATAGGTCAAAAAAAAAGGGGTGACTCATATCTTAGCTTACTTTTTTAGATAACCTAATTCACCCCACCTCTTAGGTTGTTCTCGATCCTTACAATTGGTGTCAGAGTTTGGTCTCCTTGAGATTACGCTCAATCGGCTTAGGAGTAAAAATGACAACCAACAATGCCATGTTCTTTGAGGGACAATTTGTTACTAGACCTCCTATGTTCAATGGTTCAAACTATGTGAGTTGGAAGGAAAGGATGATTATCTTCTTACAATCTATTGATATTGAGCTATGGTTTATTGTCAATGAAGGTCTGTTTGATGCCTCTACTATTGATATAGAGACAAACAGGCCGAGATCAAAAATAAGAAGGGAACTAACTGTTGAAGATAGAACCCATCTCACTCTGAATGCCAAGGCGATGAACGTACTGTACAGTGCTTTAGACTCAAACGAATCTGTTAGAGTCAAGGGCTGTAAATCTGTAAAAGAAATCTGGGACAAACTTTGAGAAATACACGAAGGAAGTGAAAATGTGAGAGAACAGAAGAAGTCTATTCTGGTCACGAAGTATGAATCCTTTAAGATGGAACCTCACGAAAATATTGACAAGATGTATTGCAGATTCAATGATCTTATTAAAGATCTAGAAGTTCTTGACAAAGATTACTTTCTAAGTGAGAAAAATAGAAAAATTCTGAACGCTCTATCAAAGGATTGGGAGAGCAAAGTGACTGTCATTGAAGAAGCCAAAGATCTGAACACTTTATCTATTGAATCCCTTATAAATTCACTCACCTCTTACGAGCTAAAACTCAAGTCTAAGGTGCAGGAAGAAGAGGACACAAGAGTTAGAAAGAGCATTGCTCTGAAGACTTCACAAGAAGAAGATGATACGATCTCTCTGGATGCAGATGACATGGAAGGTGATGATAGTGACATTGCACTCATCACACGAGACTTCAAAAGAATACTCAACAAGAGAAGATTCAGAAAAGAAGGACACAGCAATTCCTTTCCAAATCAGTCCAACAACTTCAGAAATAAAGGAAAGCTGGAATTCAACAAAAAAGCAAACTGATAAGTGCTTTGAATGCGGCCAACCTGGTCACTATGAAAATGAATGTCCAACGAAGAAAAAGAAGGAGAACAAAAGTGAACGAAAACCAAAATTTAACAATTTTCAGATCACCTGGAATGACTGCAATTCAGAAGGAGAAGTAGAGGAAGAAGAGGAATCTGCCCAAGTGGCTTTCATGGCCATTGGAGATGAAGAGATAACTCATTGTAACTCTCAAACTGATAGTGATAGTGAGTCTGATGTTGATATTAATTCTTTCCTAGAAAAAATGCATAACAGCTTAAAAGAATCCTATGTTAGAAACAAGGAACTAAAGCAGAAAATTAGCTTTCTAATACAAGATAATGCAAATCTCTTTAGACAAAATAAGTGTCTTAAGCATGAAAATGAGAACCTGATAAGGATTGAAATTGATATGCTTGTTGAACTTAACAAAAAGACAATTTCTTTGACATACTCAGAAGTGAACAATGCAGCCTAAAAAAAAGGATGGATGATTTATGTCAATTGTTACATCATATGAAACAGAACCGCCTTCAAAAGAATGACACTGAACCTCACCTTAACACTCATCAGATAAGACTGAATCAAAATGCAAATAAGTTTGCTATCCATAGGAAAAGGCAAGTCAGATTCATTAAACCTGTTCATTTGATTGATCCAATGACAGTATGCAACTTTTGTTGTCAATTTGGTCACATGAATAGCAACTGTTATGTTAAGAAAAACTTGAGAAATGGAATGAGATGCATGTGGGTTATTAGACATAATGCTAACCATGATGGACCCAAAAAGTAATGGGTACCAAACATTATATTGTGAACTACTGTGTAGGTGAACCTGGTGAACAGTGTTAAAGAATCAAAATGGTTCATAGATAGTGGATGCTCAAGACATATGACTGGTGATGCATCACAGTTCATCAAGCTCAAGCCAAAAACAAGTGGAAAGGTTACTTTTGGAGACGATAATAAAGCCAAAACTGTTAATATTGGTGATATTGGTAAGAATGGTCAGACTTTTGTTCATAATGTTCTTTTAGTCGACAACTTGAGTTACAATTTGCTGAGTGTTAGTCAACTATGTGATAGGAACCTGCTCGTGTTATTTAAGAAACATGAATGCCTTGTTCTTGACTCAAAATTCAACATTGTTTTCAAATGAAAAAGAGTTAATGACATTTATGTGGTGATTCTTGAAAAGGTTGATGCTTCCAGCCTTAGTTGTCTCAAAGTAGCAAATGAGGATCCCTGGTTGTGGCACAGAAGGTTTTGTCACTTCAATATGGAGTTGCTAAAAGAAATTTCCAAAAAGGACTTGGTTAGAGGACTTCTAAAACTCAATTTTTGTAAAGATCGCATCTGTGATGCTTGCCAATTTGGAAAACAAGTCAATGTACCTTTTTAACCAAAAAAATGTGTTTCTACCTCAAAGCCCTTAGAACTCCTACATCTTGATCTTTTTGGTCCAACTCAAACCACAAACCTTGGTGGCAAGAGATTCTGTTTTGTTATTGTTGATGACTATTCTAGATACACTTGGGTGATGTTTCTTGCACATAAAGATGATGCTTTCAAAAACTTTATTTCCCTGTTTGCCAAGGTTCAAAATCTGATTGGTTTGAAAATCATAAAAATAAGAAATGACAATGGCACAGAATTTCGTTTTTGTGGATTTCCAGAATTTTGTGACAACAATGGCATTACACATGAGTTTTCTATTGCTAGAGTACCTCAGTAAAATGGAGTAGTTGAAAAGAAAAATAGAACTCTTTAAGAAGCTGCTAGAACCATGATTAGTGAATGCAATTTACCAAAGTACTTTTGGACTGAAACTATAAACACTGCATGCTATATCATGAACAGAGTTCTCTTAAGACCAATCTTGAACAAGACTTCATATGAGCTGTTGTTTGATAAAAAACCTGTAGTTGGTTACTTTAAAGTTTTTGGTTGCAAATGCTTCATTCTGAACATCAAGGAGCATCTTGGTAAGTTTGATAAAAAATCTGATGAGGGGATCTGCTTGGGATATTGTGAAAACAAGTGAGGTTTTAGAGTTTATAATCGTAGAACTCTAGTTATAGAAGAAGCTATACATATCACTTTTGATGAATCTAATGGTGACACTTCCATGAGTTACGGTGAAGATGATGATACAGGTGTTCGAGAAGAATTAAAGAGGCTAACAATCAGCAATCAAGGTACAGCTCCATCAGAAAATAATTCAAAGGAAGATGAAAATCAAGACAATCCTGCTAGAGAAGACAATGACAGTGACACTGGAATTCCAAATGATCTTCCAAGAGCCTGGAAATTTGTCCAAAATCATCCCAAGGAACTTATCATTGGGGATCCTTCTGAAAAGTGACACAAACCCAAGATAGAACATTTATCAATCAAACCAAATACACCAAGGAACTGCTGAAAAGATTTGGAATGGAGGACTCAAAGCAATTTGGAACACCCATGTGCACATCTGCCAAGCTTGACAAAGATGAAGAAGGTACAAAAGTTGATGAAAAGAAGTATAGAAGTATAATTGGTAACTTGCTTTATTTAACAGCTAGTAGACCTGATATCATGTTTGCTGTGTGCTTATGTCCTCGTTTTCAATCTTGTCCAAAGGAATCACATGTAACTGCGGTAAAAAGAATCTTTAGATACTTAAAAGGAACTGTAAGTTTTGGCCTTTGGTAGCCTAAGTGTCATGAACTTCCATTGTGTGGATTCTCTGATGCTGATTTTGGTGGCTGTAGAGTAGATAGAAAAAGTACAACTGGTATATGTAATTTTCTTGGAAATTGCTTAGTATCCTGGTTCAGCAAGAAACAGAATGCCATTTCATTATCTACAACCGAAGCAGAATATGTTGCTGCTGGTGCTTGTTGTGCTCAATTGTTGTGGATGAAAAACACTTTGAATGATTTTGGTTTAGTGTATAATTTCGTACCTATGTTTTGTGATAACACCAGTGCCATTAATTTGACAAAAAATCCCATTGAACATTCTAGGACAAAGCATATAGGCATTAAGCATCACTTCATTCGCTATCTTGTCCACAAGGGTGAAATTTGTGTTCAATATATTTGTTCTAAAGATCAAATTGCTGATATCCTCACAAAAGCCCTTCCACTGGATCAATTTGTGTATCTGAGAACAAAACTGGGCGTCTCAGAAAAAATTCTCTAAGTTTCTCTTTGGTCACTTCTTATCGGACGTCCGATAGATTAAAACGAACGTCCGACAGTGTTCTTCATTCTTTTCTGAAAAATTCTGGTTCGGACAATCACTCAAAAATTGCTTCATATAAGGAAGCCACCTACCTCATTAAGTTCATTAACTTTCTTTGTCTCGGACGCAACCCTTCAGTTCTCTCTCAAAGTTCAAAATTCAAATTACTCTCTCCTCTAACCAAGTTCCAAGAAATTGATTCAATCCACACCATTACACCCCTATTGCCCGTTGTCTGAACATAAAAATCTCTTCCAACTCCCAACTGCCTCACATTTCCCTAATTTGTATCAGAAACCCTAAGTTTTTCAAATCAGACTTCTTGTGGTTGGTTCGTGCATCACCATTAATTCATATTGCACTCTTCATCTATCTTATACACTTTGCACCACTTCCTACATCAACATCCGATTACATTACACTATGGTTAGAATTAGAGGTGGTTCTACGGGGGTCGGATGATCTTTTAGATTTAGGGATGAGGATATTGAAATTGTGGAACCCTCTACCAAAGCATCCAAAAAGAAAACTGCAAACAGAGGTGGAAAGGTAAAGCAAAATGCTCAAAGGAAGCGCGATGCTCCAACTGTTGAGCCATCTGATGAGCAGATGGAAGAGCATCACTCTGAAGAAAATCTAGGTGGTAGGAGTGCAGAAGAAATGGAGGAACCCACCCATCCTGAAGTGACTGTCTCGAAATCTCCTGGGAAAAGAAAAATGTCTGCCCAAAAGGGAAGCACTCCTCAATCAAAAAGCTTGACCTCGAACCTATCATTAAGCTCTTTGAGTTCCAAAAATGGATTCATCTTCTGTCCATCCCCAATACTTTTTACCCTGATATGCTTTATTAGTTCTTTGCAAATCTCAGAAAGGGTAACTCACACACTGAACTCATCTCTAGGGTCAACTCTGTAGACATCACGTTAACTCCTGACATTGTGAATTCCATTCTGAAAACAAGTATTGAATCTGGTTTTAAAGGAAAAGTTGCAAATTTCTTTTCATATGAAGAATATCCCTCTGCCTATCATCATTTTCACGTTACTAAACTCATGACCTATTTTCAATCACATTTCAACACTCCTGCTGAGGCAAGATTAGAAGATCTTAGTCCTCAGAACTTGATAATTTTTACCATCATTTCAAATCTGTTGGTGCCCACTGATGGCCACAGAACTAATGCGAACAAAATGGAGCTTTATCTCTTTTACTGTTTTGTTGAAAAAATCAGAATTGACTTTGGGTTTGTGATGTGCAAATTTTTGCTCAAGATTAGCACTGATAGTCGTAGGAAACTCTCTTATGAAAAATTTCTGACTCCTATCTTTGCCCATTTTAAAATTCCTTTTACTGGAAAATCACCCAAAGATAGTGCCTCAACAGTTTTCTCACAAGCGTATTTTGAAAGAAAGAATCTGAAATTTTTTTAGGGCCATTGGTGTTATAAGGAAACTGTGACAGAAACTAGGGAAAAAAATCTTCATGAAACCCCTATCACTCCTAGGACTCCTCGTGATCAGTCCATGTATGTCTCTCCATTCACCATCCACCCTAGAAAATCAGCTAGTAAGCCATTCTCTTCCAATTCTGAGGTCATCTCCTTACTTGAGAACCTCAAACAACATGTTCTGCTCATTGAAGATGGTCTCATGATGACCATGTCTCCTGCCCAGCAGTCCATCTTCATTGAAAAAAGGAATCTCCTCGTGCCTCCAATCCCTGAATTCAATGAAAGTGCTCATCAAAAAGAGCCAAGACCTCAGCCCACAGAGCATACTCCTGGTCCTGAAGCCACTCCAGAGGCACATGCTTCCAGCTCTCAGCCCAAAGATAAAGGCAAGGCTCCTGTAACTGTGGAGACAACTGAAGATGATGATGAGGACACTGAGGATGAAGACCAAGTGGATCCTGAGCAGTTTCGTCTAACCAGGAGAAGGCCTGGATCATTAAAAATCACCATCTAAGCACTACTAGGACTTTGCATTTCATCATTAGGACATTAGTTCATCTTTTGCATTGAAAAACTTCTGCTATGAATTGAGGATCATAATCCTCTTTTGGTCTGTAAAAATGATGTTATTCTGTTAACGATGTTTTTCTTCTATGAATGGATGCTTTTATCATTTGCTGAATGTCTTTTGCTGATAATGTTCATATATTGTTCTGGTTTGTCAAATTGATAATGTCTATTGAATGCTGGTATGGCTGTTTTATGATGACAAAAAGGGGGAGAAAATGGATATGAATCGTATAAATGAGGGGGAAAATGGATATGGATCGTATAAATGAGGGGGAGTTGCGAATACTCTGGTCATGGAATCTATAAGGAAGGGGGAGTCGAGTTAAGGAGGAGTTGAATCCTTTTTTGATCCATCCAATGTTTTGTCATCATCAAAAAGGGGGAGATTGTATATCTCAGTTCATAACTTTTGATGATTACAAAACAATTGGATGCTACTAATATTCTTTGAAGAGTTCATTTCAGGATTTGGAACAAAAACCAGATCAAAGACCTGAAGCCAAAACTAGATCAAGGTTTGACAAATTACTGTCGGACGAACAAAAGAACCATAACGGACGGCCGACAACCATTGAGTGACTTCGGACGCATGAAGAACTCACACTCGGACGTCCGAAGGTAATATGTCAAGACATCTATGATCACTGACCTCGTTCGGACACACAATACCTCTATACCGGACGTCCGACAAACGTTGCTGTACTTCGGACGCAAAACACTGGAGCATCGGATGTCCGATAGAAATGAAGAAGGATTTGCAAGTTCACTTTCGAACGTATACTGTAGGGGGACCGGACGTCCTAAGAATTGCAAGAAATCATCTTGAACTCACTGTCTTCGTTCGAACGCATAAAATCAGAGTACCGGACGTCCGACACTACCAACGGCTAGCTGACCTTCCATCTGCCTTCTATCCGTTGACAGCATTTATTGAAGAATTTTTTGGTCCCTTATAAATAGGGATTAGTCAACTCTTCAAAATGACTTTTACACATTAAGTCTACATCAGATCTTGAGTGATTCAAGTGTGTGAATACTTCAAAAGGAAGATTTGTACTCTTAGTTGTGTCATCTCTTTTTAGCTTTTCAAGTGTGATTCAATTTCTTCAATAGTGTAGCTTTGTGAGGGTTATCCGTGTGATTGTAAAACTTCCTTGCTTGATCGAGTGAGACTTGAGGCAAGAAGGAAGTGATCCTTCATTTGTGTCGCGCCCCACTTTTTGATGTGTGTGAAAGTAGTGTGTATGTGAACGTGTGTGAAGATGAAAATAAAAGGCCGTGGGATTGTGAAATGCGACGATTTGGCCAAAGTATAGTTCAAAAAGGGTTTTTTGGATGGAAAATGGAGTCGCCACTTGGTATAGAGTTAGGGTGTACCAAGTCACCCAAAAATGAATTTTTTGAAAAGCAAAGTAAACAAACCCCTTTTTAAGAACTTTTAGGTCTACGTAACCAAAGAAAGGGATCGGGGGTCACAGTTGATAAGGGAGAAGGCAAAGGCAAAGCCTAAGGCACTCCCTTACCCTAGCCAAAGCTAGTTGCGCGATTTAGCCCCACGTTTCCTAATTCTTCTACCCAAAATATGCGTTGCATGTTGGATATGACTAATGGATATGAAAAAGAAATGCAATCCTAAATCTAAAATGTCTCTTACGAGGCTTTTTGGTCCCAACCACATGAGTTGTGGTGGCCAATAAAGAAAGTCCTCATAGAGGTCGCGAATGATGCAAATGAAGACTCAAATATGAGTGCAAGTGTGAAAATGTAAGAAAACGTGCATGTGTGCGAATGTAAGACAAGTGCATGTGTGCAAATTGGGAAAATAAAGGTGTTTGTGTGCAAATGGATGAAAATATGATAGTAGATACATATAAGTGCAATTGGGTGCAATTTGTGAGGTAGAAAAACAAGTGACAAGAAGAAAAATGTGTGAACATGGCATTTGTATTGAGAAGGATATAAGTAGTGAGAAAATGTGGATAAGAGGGTGAGGGAGTGACATGATGAGAATGAAAGTGTATGAACCTATAGGAATGCATCAAGTCGGGTACGGGAATGACTCCTAACTTCATGACTTTAATTTTCCCTTTGATTAGAAGGAAGAACTAGCGTGCTAAGGCTATTTTGTAGCCACACTCGCTCGTTTCCCTTATCTAAAGGGGACTCTCAAGCAAATGTACCCTATAACTAGCATGAAGATGCAAAAACCTAAAATGAAGGGGAAAGGATTAGAGGAGCATGCCAAATGCTAAAAACTAAGAAAAATGCATGAAATGTAGTGAAACATGCAAGTATGTACTAACGAGAGGGGACGACCTATTGGGTCTAACATTGGACTAGCCCTTTTCTAAAATTCTCTCACAAGCATTGGACTTGCGAGAGCTCGAGGGGCAAGACCATGGCCAGCGTTGGACTAGCCACGGTGACGTCACACATTATTATAAATCAAATAAATCATGTAAAGGCTAATAAAGCAAATAAACACATAAATCACATATTGCACATAACACATAAGCATGGTATCTAGATGCAAGACCCTAAGAAAGCAAGTAACACGTAGCACGTAAGCATGTAAATCACACGAGGCAATTAAGGCCCTAACTACTACATTTGCTAACTAAAACAAATGGGGAAGAGGAAAAGGGAATAAAAATGCTCTCCAAGCCCTATCTATTACAAGCCAAGAGGTGTACACATACCCCATAAATAAATAAAGAATGACTTTAATAAAAGCAAAAGTAATTGAAATAAATGAAAGAAATTAAGGAAAAGCAAGGAAAACCAAGTAGACATGCAATTCTCACTTAGCACGTTGGATCACATAGGGGAGAGACAAAAAAGATAAAAGAAGTTATACCTCCCTTGAAATGGAGCTCCAATGGAAGAAAAATGGCTTCAAAACAATAAAAAAGTCAAGGTACCACTTTAATTGAGAAAAATTAAAAGAAATGCGCAAATACAAAGCTCACTTGATCGTAAAGCCCCCAAAGTCATGACTTAAGTGCAATTGACAAAGCATGGTAGTTAATTGAAGCAAAGCAAGCAATGAAGTTGCAAAAATTAAAACTACCAAGGACCAAATTGAGGAGATTATTCAATTTATTGGGTCATAGCAGCATTAGTTGGAAGCCAAGGGGTCAAAGTGAAATTTTTTGGGAACTTTTCATGCAAAGCTTACGAAGAAAAGCTTCTGCAACTTTGCTGGTTTCTGCAATTTTCCTACGCTTTGAAACTTTCCTGGTTTGCTAAAACATTTCATTAACCCGCCAACCATTTGCAAGCTTATCACCGTGAAAAAGACAAAGCAAACAAGTCAAGATTCATTCAAAACTCCTAGCAGAATCGTTCAACATATTTAACAACGATCCATGACCTCAACTTGAAGATAACAATCTCTTGGATAAACCAGTGAACATGAAGAAAGGAAATGAGAGCAACAAAGATGACCAACAAGCGTAACTAGAGGGACCTAAATCTAGTGACTTCACATCTGGTTTTCTCATTTGCAACAAAACGCAGATTGAGCTTAGCAAATTATAGCCATAATCGTTTACCCACAGAAAAAATATATAGCAGGGTCAAAGCTTTGCCTTTTCATTGCTGGTTTCTATCTTTGCGATTCAGGGGTTCATGATGCCAACTTCCTTTTGCTAAACCAGAATTAAAGTCTCAACTAGCATTTAAACTGTAGATTTGATGATTCACATTCCAAACAAACAACAAAAATTGGACACTTGCTCCATTTGACACTGAAATCCAGAACCAAAGCTACGCAAACAAGGAGAAAAAATGCAGGACAGCAATCCAAGAAACATCAGAACAGATTTGCCCGAAACATCATGCCATTTTCTGAGTTGTTTGCTCAAATGTATGAAAACCACAAATATCAACGCCCCGCAGATTCATAAGATAAAACTTATAAGCAATCCTAAACCTATCATCCGGATGCAATACTAAACACATACAAGAGAGAAAACCTGAGTTGGAGGAACAATTTGCAAAAACCAGATTCGTTCATGAAACTTTTTAGACAAATGGAATAGGTTTGTTATTAGCTAGAAGAAACATGAGATTGTTTCTACACACAAAAAAAAAGAAGTCTTATGACCCATACTAATGCCAGACCCAGATGCAACCAGTATGAAGCAAAAATCTGAACCAATCTGTACGTGAAATGAAAGAACCGAAAGAAGAAAAATAGACCATGGGAACAAAATCAAGTAGCGGAACTTTTTGCTGCAGAGAAAGATAAAAGAAAAGGTTACCTTGAGAACCCTAACACCAGATTTGTGGAGACCCGTGAGCTGGAGAGACGCACGAACTCCACAGGGAAAAGCCGTGAGACCTGCTGCGACCTTGATGAAGAACCCGCTGCTGGTTCCTTTCTTTTCCTTCGGTCGCCGACCTCTACAGACTTCCCTTGCTTTCTGTTTTCCTTTTCTTCCTCGACCAGCCCCTTTCTAGCTTAGCTGTTGTTCCCCCTCTGCCCTCACTCCTTCACTTTCAGTCCTCTCCTTGATCTTTTCTTTTCTCTATGCAGTTTTCTTCAGCCCAAGCCGTCACCCCAGTCTTCTCTCCAATCTCAGCCTTTTGTGTTTTTTCTCCAGCCGTCCCAAAACCTCTCTATCTCTCCCCTTACTCTCATTCAGCCGTCATCCCCTCTCGTTGGTTTCTTTTTCTAGCCCCCCTCCTTTTTTTTTGGCTGCGGCTGTGACCCTTTAATAGGGAACTCCACTCCCTAAACCCTCACAGCAAGGGTGGGGGATGAAGCTGCCTTTCTTATGACAATTTTGAGAGCCGTCCGATGATTCTTGATACCCAAACCATAGGATAATCTAACCCAAGGAAAACAGCCAGAAAATGCAACTGCAATTCCTTTCTGTACTTAGCCGAAAACCAAAAATTCGAAAGAAATGGTGCGCGGGCCTCACACGTGTGTGTGGACCCCCCCTCTTTTTTTTTAAAATAATAATTTAACAAAATATAAATAAATAATTAAGAAAAATAACTAATTAAGAAAGATTGAATAAAATGAGTAGAACTAGGCATAAAAAGATAAAAATGAAATGCTAATTTTTCTTTCTTTTTTCATTTTTCATATTTTCCCCAAAAAAACATTGAATTTAAATCAAAACAACTAAAGCATAATTTTTGAATGCTTTTCCTTTTTCCCGAGAAATTCTATGCTAAAACTTAAAAATGAAATAAAATAAAACACTAAAAACTAAAAAAGTGAATAAACCTAGCACGACAAATAAAAACTAAAAAAATAAATAGTAAATGAAATTACACTAAAATTTTGGTGTCTACAATTTGTACACAAGAGATTGGTTGATAGTTGATCATATTGAAGAAGCTTGATATATAAAGTGATATTCAAACTTAGTCAAGTTTGAAATTTGGTTTGCAATTCTATCCCTTCATTTACAATCTTGCTATATATACATATATATATTGCTTACCTGTTTTACTCACAAATTGCTTGTGCTAGTCGATCAACTGCTTTTCTGTGAGGTCCTCTTGAAAAAGAAAAATAGGTCAAAAAAAAAGGGGTGACTCATATCTTAGCTTACTTTTTTAGATAACCTAATTCACCCCACCTCTTAGGTTGTTCTCGATCCTTACAATTGGTGTCAGAGTTTGGTCTCCTTGAGATTACGCTCAATCGGCTTAGGAGTAAAAATGACAACCAACAATGCCATGTTCTTTGAGGGACAATTTGTTACTAGACCTCCTATGTTCAATGGTTCAAACTATGTGAGTTGGAAGGAAAGGATGATTATCTTCTTACAATCTATTGATATTGAGCTATGGTTTATTGTCAATGAAGGTCTGTTTGATGCCTCTACTATTGATATAGAGACAAACAGGCCGAGATCAAAAATAAGAAGGGAACTAACTGTTGAAGATAGAACCCATCTCACTCTGAATGCCAAGGCGATGAACGTACTGTACAGTGCTTTAGACTCAAACGAATCTGTTAGAGTCAAGGGCTGTAAATCTGTAAAAGAAATCTGGGACAAACTTTGAGAAATACACGAAGGAAGTGAAAATGTGAGAGAACAGAAGAAGTCTATTCTGGTCACGAAGTATGAATCCTTTAAGATGGAACCTCACGAAAATATTGACAAGATGTATTGCAGATTCAATGATCTTATTAAAGATCTAGAAGTTCTTGACAAAGATTACTTTCTAAGTGAGAAAAATAGAAAAATTCTGAACGCTCTATCAAAGGATTGGGAGAGCAAAGTGACTGTCATTGAAGAAGCCAAAGATCTGAACACTTTATCTATTGAATCCCTTATAAATTCACTCACCTCTTACGAGCTAAAACTCAAGTCTAAGGTGCAGGAAGAAGAGGACACAAGAGTTAGAAAGAGCATTGCTCTGAAGACTTCACAAGAAGAAGATGATACGATCTCTCTGGATGCAGATGACATGGAAGGTGATGATAGTGACATTGCACTCATCACACGAGACTTCAAAAGAATACTCAACAAGAGAAGATTCAGAAAAGAAGGACACAGCAATTCCTTTCCAAATCAGTCCAACAACTTCAGAAATAAAGGAAAGCTGGAATTCAACAAAAAAGCAAACTGATAAGTGCTTTGAATGCGGCCAACCTGGTCACTATGAAAATGAATGTCCAACGAAGAAAAAGAAGGAGAACAAAAGTGAACGAAAACCAAAATTTAACAATTTTCAGATCACCTGGAATGACTGCAATTCAGAAGGAGAAGTAGAGGAAGAAGAGGAATCTGCCCAAGTGGCTTTCATGGCCATTGGAGATGAAGAGATAACTCATTGTAACTCTCAAACTGATAGTGATAGTGAGTCTGATGTTGATATTAATTCTTTCCTAGAAAAAATGCATAACAGCTTAAAAGAATCCTATGTTAGAAACAAGGAACTAAAGCAGAAAATTAGCTTTCTAATACAAGATAATGCAAATCTCTTTAGACAAAATAAGTGTCTTAAGCATGAAAATGAGAACCTGATAAGGATTGAAATTGATATGCTTGTTGAACTTAACAAAAAGACAATTTCTTTGACATACTCAGAAGTGAACAATGCAGCCTAAAAAAAAGGATGGATGATTTATGTCAATTGTTACATCATATGAAACAGAACCGCCTTCAAAAGAATGACACTGAACCTCACCTTAACACTCATCAGATAAGACTGAATCAAAATGCAAATAAGTTTGCTATCCATAGGAAAAGGCAAGTCAGATTCATTAAACCTGTTCATTTGATTGATCCAATGACAGTATGCAACTTTTGTTGTCAATTTGGTCACATGAATAGCAACTGTTATGTTAAGAAAAACTTGAGAAATGGAATGAGATGCATGTGGGTTATTAGACATAATGCTAACCATGATGGACCCAAAAAGTAATGGGTACCAAACATTATATTGTGAACTACTGTGTAGGTGAACCTGGTGAACAGTGTTAAAGAATCAAAATGGTTCATAGATAGTGGATGCTCAAGACATATGACTGGTGATGCATCACAGTTCATCAAGCTCAAGCCAAAAACAAGTGGAAAGGTTACTTTTGGAGACGATAATAAAGCCAAAACTGTTAATATTGGTGATATTGGTAAGAATGGTCAGACTTTTGTTCATAATGTTCTTTTAGTCGACAACTTGAGTTACAATTTGCTGAGTGTTAGTCAACTATGTGATAGGAACCTGCTCGTGTTATTTAAGAAACATGAATGCCTTGTTCTTGACTCAAAATTCAACATTGTTTTCAAATGAAAAAGAGTTAATGACATTTATGTGGTGATTCTTGAAAAGGTTGATGCTTCCAGCCTTAGTTGTCTCAAAGTAGCAAATGAGGATCCCTGGTTGTGGCACAGAAGGTTTTGTCACTTCAATATGGAGTTGCTAAAAGAAATTTCCAAAAAGGACTTGGTTAGAGGACTTCTAAAACTCAATTTTTGTAAAGATCGCATCTGTGATGCTTGCCAATTTGGAAAACAAGTCAATGTACCTTTTTAACCAAAAAAATGTGTTTCTACCTCAAAGCCCTTAGAACTCCTACATCTTGATCTTTTTGGTCCAACTCAAACCACAAACCTTGGTGGCAAGAGATTCTGTTTTGTTATTGTTGATGACTATTCTAGATACACTTGGGTGATGTTTCTTGCACATAAAGATGATGCTTTCAAAAACTTTATTTCCCTGTTTGCCAAGGTTCAAAATCTGATTGGTTTGAAAATCATAAAAATAAGAAATGACAATGGCACAGAATTTCGTTTTTGTGGATTTCCAGAATTTTGTGACAACAATGGCATTACACATGAGTTTTCTATTGCTAGAGTACCTCAGTAAAATGGAGTAGTTGAAAAGAAAAATAGAACTCTTTAAGAAGCTGCTAGAACCATGATTAGTGAATGCAATTTACCAAAGTACTTTTGGACTGAAACTATAAACACTGCATGCTATATCATGAACAGAGTTCTCTTAAGACCAATCTTGAACAAGACTTCATATGAGCTGTTGTTTGATAAAAAACCTGTAGTTGGTTACTTTAAAGTTTTTGGTTGCAAATGCTTCATTCTGAACATCAAGGAGCATCTTGGTAAGTTTGATAAAAAATCTGATGAGGGGATCTGCTTGGGATATTGTGAAAACAAGTGAGGTTTTAGAGTTTATAATCGTAGAACTCTAGTTATAGAAGAAGCTATACATATCACTTTTGATGAATCTAATGGTGACACTTCCATGAGTTACGGTGAAGATGATGATACAGGTGTTCGAGAAGAATTAAAGAGGCTAACAATCAGCAATCAAGGTACAGCTCCATCAGAAAATAATTCAAAGGAAGATGAAAATCAAGACAATCCTGCTAGAGAAGACAATGACAGTGACACTGGAATTCCAAATGATCTTCCAAGAGCCTGGAAATTCGTCCAAAATCATCCCAAGGAACTTATCATTGGGGATCCATCTGAAAAGTGACACAAACCCAAGATAGAACATTTATCAATCAAACCAAATACACCAAGGAACTGCTGAAAAGATTTGGAATGGAGGACTCAAAGCAAGTTGGAACACCCATGTGCACATCTTGCCAAGCTTGACAAAGATGAAGAAGGTACAAAAGTTGATGAAAAGAAGTATAGAGGTATGATTGGTAGCTTGCTTTATTTAACAGCTAGTAGACCTGATATCATGTTTGTTGTGTGCTTATGTGCTCGTTTTCAATCTTGTCCAAAGGAATCACATTTAACTGCGGTAAAAAGAATCTTTAAAAGGAATCACATTTAACTCGTTTTCAATCTTAAAAGGAACTGTAAGTTTTGGCTTTTGGTATCCTAAGTGTCATGAACTTCCCTTGTGTGGATTCTCTGATGCTGATTTTGGTGGCTGTAGAGTAAATAGAAAAAGTACAACTGGTATAAGTAATTTTCTTGGAAATTGCTTAGTATCCTGGTTCAGCAAGAAACAGAATGCCATTTCATTATTTACAACCGAAGCAGAATATGTTGATGCTGGTGCTTGCTGTGCTCAATTGTTGTGGATGAAAAACACTTTGAATGATTTTGGTTTAGTGTATAATTCCGTACCTATGTTTTGTGATAACACCAGTGCCATTAATTTGACAAAAAATCCCATTCAACATTCTAGGACAAAGCATATAGACATTAAGCATCACTTTATTCGCGATCTTGTCCACAAGGGTGAAATTTGTGTTCAATATGTTTGTTCTAAAGATCAAATTGCTGATATCATCACAAAAGCCCTTCCATTGGATCAATTTGTGTATATGAGAACAAAACTGGGTGTCTCAGAAAAAATTCTCTAAGTTTCTCTTTGGTCACTTCTTATCGGACGTCCGATAGATTAAAACGAACGTCCGACAGTGTTCTTCATTCCTTTCTGGAAAATTCTGGTTCGGACGATTGCGTCGGACGCGTCACTTCGTTCGGCCGTCTGACACTCAAAAATTGCTTCATATAAGGAAGCCACTTACCTCATTAAGTTCATTAACTTTCTTTGTCTCGGACACAACCCTTCAGTTCTCTCTCAAAGTTCAAAATTCAAATTACTCTCTCCTCTAATCAAGTTCCAAGAAATTGATTCAATCGACACCATTACACCCCTATTGCCCGTTGTCTGAACATAAAAATCTCTTCCAACTCCCAACTGCCTCACATTTCCCTAATTTATATCAGAAATCCTAAGTTTTCAAATCAGACTTCTTGTGGTTGGTTCGTGCATCACCATTAATTCATATTGCACTCTTCATCTATCTTATACACTTTACACCACTTCCTGCATCAACATCCGATTACATTACACCATGGTTAGAATTAGAGGTGGTTCTACGGCGGTCGGACGATCTTTTAGACTTAGGGATGAGGATATTGAAATTGTGGAACCCTCTACCAAAGCATCCAAAAAGAAAACTGCAAACAGAGGTGGAAAGGTAAAGCAAAATGCTCAAAGGAAGCGCGATGCTCCAACTGTTGAGCCATCTGATGAGCAGATGGAAGAGCATCACTCTGAAGAAAATCTTGGTGGTAGGAGTGCAGAAGAAATGGAGGAACCCACCCATGCTGAAGTGACTGTCTCGAAATCTCCTGGGAAAAGAAAAAGGTCTGTCCAAAAGGGAAGCACTCCTCAATCAAATGCAGAGAAAAATGCTGAGGTTCAGCACACCCCTGAGCCATCTACCAGAAAATCTCCACGGACAAGGCCTGAGGTTCAGAATACTGAGTTATCTGCCAAGCAAACTGCAAAAAGGAAACGGTCTGGAAAGGAACCAGTGACTCAGCCTGCTAAGGAACCTTCTCCTCTGCCAAAATTCATTGATGATGAGGCCAGAGACAGATTTGAGTTGGTCTCACAAAAGGGTTTCATCACTCAAAGGACCATTTTTCCTCCTGAATTTCGTAAGCTTGACCTCGAACCTATTATTAAGCTCTTTGAGTTCCAAAAATGGATTCATCTTCTGTCCATCCCCAATACTTTTTACCCTGATATGCTTTATCAGTTCTTTGCAAATCTCAGAAAGGGTAACTCACACACTGAACTCATCTCTAGGGTGAACTCTGTAGACATCACGTTAACTCCTGACATTGTGAATTCCATTCTGAAAACAAGTATTGAATCTGGTTTTAAAGGAAAAGTTGCAAATTTCTTTTCATATGAAGAATATCCCTCTGCCTATCATCATTTTCACAATACTAAACTCATGACCTATTTTCAATCACATTTCAACACTCTTGCTGAGGCAAGATTAGAAGATCTTAGTCCTCAGAACTTGATAATTTTTACCATCATTTCAAATCTGTTGGTGCCCACTGATGGCCACAGAACTGATGCGAACAAAATGGAGCTTTATCTCTTTTACTGTTTTGTTGAAAAAATCAGAATTGACTTTGGGTTTGTGATGTGCAAATTTCTGCTCAAGATTAGCACTGATAGTCGTAGGAAACTCTCTTATGAAAAATTTCTGACTCCTATCTTTGCCCATTTTAAAATTCCTTTTACTGGAAAATCACCCAAAGATAGTGCCTCAACAGTTTTCTCACAAGCGTATTTTGAAAGAAAGAATCTGAAATTTTTTTAGGGCCATTGGTGTTATAAGGAAACTGTGACAGAAACTAGGAGAAAAAATCTTCATGAAACCCCTATCACTCCTAGGACTCCTCGTGATCAGTCCATGTATGTCTCTCCATTCACCATCCACCCTAGAAAATCAGCTAGTAAGTCATTCTCTTCCAATTCTGAGGTCATCTCCTTACTTGAGGAACCTCAAACAACATGTTCTGCTCATTGAAGATGGTCTCATGATGACCATGTCTCCTGCCCAGCAGTCCATCTTCATTGAAAAAAGGAATCTCCTCGTGCCTCCAATCCCTGAATTCAATGAAAGTGCTCATCAAAAAGAGCCAAGACCTCAGCCCACAGAGCATACTCCTGGTCCTGAAGCCACTCCAGAGGCACATGCTTCCAGCTCTCAGCCCAAAGATAAAGGCAAGGCTCCTGTAACTGTGGAGACAACTGAAGATGATGATGAGGACACTGAGGATGAAGACCAAGTGGATCCTGAGCAGTTTCGTCTAACCAGGAGAAGGCCTGGATCATTAAAAATCACCATCTAAGCACTACTAGGACTTTGCATTTCATCATTAGGACATTAGTTCATCTTTTGCATTGAAAAACTTCTGCTATGAATTGAGGATCATAATCCTCTTTTGGTCTGTAAAAATGATGTTATTCTGTTAACTGATGTTTTTCTTCTATGAATGGATGCTTTTATCATTTGCTGAATGTCTTTTGCTGATAATGTTCATATATTGTTCTGGTTTGTCAAATTGATAATGTCTATTGAATGCTGGTATGGCTGTTTTATGATGACAAAAAGGGGGAGAAAATGGATATGAATCATATAAATGAGGGGGAAAATGGATATGGATCGTATAAATGAGGGGGAGTTGCGAATACTCTGGTCATGGAATCTATAAGGAAGGGGGAGTCGAGTTAAGGAGGAGTTGAATCCTTTTTTGATCCATCCAATGTTTTGTCATCATCAAAAAGGGGGAGATTGTATATCTCAGTTCATAACTTTTGATGATTACAAAACAATTGGATGCTACTAATATTCTTTGAAGAGTTCATTTCAGGATTTGGAACAAAAACCAGATCAAAGACCTGAAGCCAAAACTGGATCAAGGTTTGACAAATTACTGTCGGACGAACAAAAGAACCATAACGGACGGCCGACAACCATTGAGTGACTTCGGACGCATGAAGAACTCACACTCGGACGTCCGAAGGTAATATGTCAAGACATCTATGATCACTGACCTCGTTCGGACACACAATACCTCTATACCGGACGTCCGACAAACGTTGCTGTACTTCGGACGCAAAACACTGGAGCATCGGATGTCCGATAGAAATGAAGAAGGATTTGCAAGTTCACTTTCGAACGTATACTGTGGAGGGACCGGACGTCCTAAGAATTGCAAGAAATCATCTTGAACTCACTGTCTTCGTTCGAACGCATAAAATCAGAGTACCGGACGTCCGACACTACCAACGGCTAGCTGACCTTCCATCTGCCTTCTATCCGTTGACAGCATTTATTGAAGAATTTTTTGGTCCCTTATAAATAGGGATTAGTCAACTCTTCAAAATGACTTTTACACATTAAGTCTACATCAGATCTTGAGTGATTCAAGTGTGTGAATACTTCAAAAGGAAGATTTGTACTCTTAGTTGTGTCATCTCTTTTTAGCTTTTCAAGTGTGATTCAATTTCTTCAATAGTGTAGCTTTGTGAGGGTTATCCGTGTGATTGTAAAACTTCCTTGCTTGATCGAGTGAGACTTGAGGCAAGAAGGAAGTGATCCTTCATTTGTACACAAGAGATTGGTTGATAGTTGATCATATTGAAGAAGCTTGATATATAAAGTGATATTCAAACTTAGTCAAGTTTGAAATTTGGTTTGCAATTCTATCCCTTCATTTACTGTCTTGCTATATATACATATATATATATTGCTTACCTGTTTTACTCACAAATTGCTTGTGCTAATCGATCAACTGCTTTTCTGTGAGGTTCTCTTGAAAAAGAAAAATAGGTCAAAAAAAGGGGGTGACTCATATCTTAGCTTACTTTTTTAGATAACCTAATTCACCCCCCTCTTAGGTTGTCCTCGATCCTTACATAAACCTTGTAGCTTAATTTGAACATCAATGTATATGTTAAGTTTGATATTGTTATTTCATTTCTTCTCTATGGACGCAGTATCTTTCTCGAGTTACGCATGAGTGAGTCCTGAAAAGAGTTGGGCAGGCGGTCCGCTAAACCCTGGGGTACGCCCTAGGGGGAGGTGGGGTCGTCACACTGGCCGAGTAGGAACTAGCATCGTTTCCTTTAACTGTGAGGTGATTTTGTGGTAAATTTGTCTAGGGTACTTGGTAAACCCTTAAACTCTATTTTTGTGTTGATTTTTAGTTGAAATGAAGATGTTTCATTGGTGTTTTCCTCGAATTTTTCTAGCTGAAAATTAATTGCTGGCCGGCAAACTGATGGTGATGTATTTCACCTTGTTTTTCAACCTTTTCATGTTAAGTTTTGGCCAAATCTTGTTCTAAACATTTGTTAAGACTCTTGTGGGTTGAACTTGAGTGAAAACCATAAGTTTTGGAAGGTGGAAACCTCATGTTGTGCTTGTTTCTTTTCAAAAAAAAATGGTAGGATGGCAGCCTACTTGTCCTGCTGTTTGTAGCCTTAAAGTCCCCTTATTTGGTGGTCTTTTGAACTCAATCTTGCTCATGTCACTTGCTAAAATCTTGAACTACAATGGTGTGTTGAATTGGAGTGAATCTAAAACTTAAAAAGGTAAACTACCTTGTTTTTCGTCGGTGTTTTCCTGCTAGAAATTTCCAGCAATGAAATGAAATGTGGAACTCTTTGGATGCTCATGTTTCTTGGATCCAAATGCTCTCATTTCACTCCAAAACCATACTTGAACCATTGCCCTAGAATGCACTTGGATTTTCCTTGATTTGCACTTTCAAATTTATCTTTGAACTTTGTGTTTTTGAGAGGACCAATTTGGATGGTGTATGGCATAATTGAGTCTAAAATGTGAAATTGGTTCACCTAAACTTTGGATGGTTGGACCATAATATCTTTTAACTTGGTTGCTCATAGGGTTTGTGTGACGCCCGAAAGAAGAAGAAAGGAAATTTCTGTGAACAGTGAGAATCCGGCCGGAAATTCGGCCAGTTCTTGGCCGGATTGGCAGGGATTTTGGAAAAAAATTTTGATTTCGCCACTACCACGAATCCGGCCAGCAATCCGGCCGGATTGTGACGTGGCACTTCGGCAGCCAAGTTTGACCGGCTGATTTCTTACATTCTTATCTTGTTTCTTGGCTGAGCTATCTTTATTTCTTGTCCTTGCTTGGCCGGCTGTTTGAGAGAGAAAACAAGAGAGGAAAACTCCATTTATTTTCCTTTGATTTCCTTCACCAAATCTTGAGTTTTAACCGCTAGTTTTGTAATCTATTCCATACAAGTGCTCACTAAGGAGGTTTAAAGCTATTGGTGGAGTTGTATTGGAGGAGGAAGTACTAAACTACCAATTTTCTTGGGGTTTGAAGGTATCTTTCCAAGAACTTCCTTTCTATTTCAATTAATTGTTAATTGGTGGGTTAGAGATGTGATACATGTGGTTTATGAGGAATATTTCATGGGTTGAAGTAGTTTTATGGTGAATTTCAGTTTTATGATGAAATTCTGCTCACATGTGATGCTTGAGGATTAGCCATGGATTGATAGTTTTGTTATGTGTAAAATTGAGCTTATATGTGCTAGTTTCACTTGCCTACGAAAATTCCAGCTTGTGTAGGTTAATATCAATTTTAGGGTTTTGAATTGGGGCTTAATTGTGATTGGTTTTAGAGCTATCAATTGGCTCATATTGAAGGGGCATTGTGGCCTAATTAGATGTGTGGTGTATCTTATGATTCGTATGTGTAATTGTGGTTATATGCAAAGGTTAGTTTAGAAGTGTAATTTCAGTTTTACCTTGTTTCTAGACTCAACTTGGACTGCAAATTTCTCCATGTTTTAGACTGAACCTGTAACAGTCCCACTTTCCCCTAAGGCGAACCAAAGGGGTGAGCGGACTGCCTGCCCAGCTCTCGCCAGGACTCACGATGCAGACTAGAACTATCTATAGCGATCCGGAACTTACGAACGAGCGTAAACGAGTCAAAATGGTAAAATAACCCAAAATTTAAAAAAAATGAAATCCGAAGTCGGCCATGAATAGTGACCGACCCGTCAGAACCCAACCGAAATAGCCAACAACATTCACATCTGAACTTTAGCGTTTACAAATCAAAATGACATACAAAAGTTTTCAAAAGTTAATATATACACACGGTTTGCCAAATCAAAAGAGAAAACGCCCCAAAAGTACACTTAGGGTTTTAATACATGAGCTATACAAAAGATATGTTCAACTAGCTCAATTTGGCAGCCATTTGTCAAATCCAGACCAAAAGGGTTTATTTTCCTGTAAGGAAAACAAAAGGAACGGAAAGGGGTGAGCTTGCGCTCAATGAGGTACCAAACAGATAGCATTAAATCATGGCATTTCACATTTAACAAATCAGATACACATGTCAGATGTAAAGCAAAGGAACCAATGATTCAAATCAGAAGGATACGGGTGGCTCTCAGGAGCCAAATTTCCAGCGCAATACTTGATCCAAACCGGTTGACTCTCCGTCAACGTATATAGAACCAATGCGTCCGTAGACCCCTCTTATCACCGAATTCCGTCCACCAAACACCCCTTTACCGGGCCCGCTCACCTCAAACGAACAAAAATGGTAATACTCGAGTATACCCGGAATCAAGGGTCTCAATACCCAAAATCCCCGAACAGACTACCGTGGTTCGTTATCTAATCGTCCAAGCCCTTGCCGGCCCGACTCGAATAACTTAGCCACAGGATTGAGCTCATGGGTCATAGAAATCCGAACAGATGCAGACACAGATAACAGATTCAAATTTTGCATAGTAAATTGGCATATGAACAGACTAGAGAACGAGTGTGATAAAGTACACCCTCGTCTCGAACAAATAAACAGATTGCAGAGCAGAAATCAAGTTAAATAGCAATGGAGGGGAGTGGTACACTCACCGGCTCAACTTCAAAAGTTTTTACTTCAGATTGGCTTTAATCGCCAAGAAACCCTAAAATAATCAAAATAAACCAATTGAAGGTTTCATAGCCAAAATCGAGTAAACGGAATGCACAAGTGAGGCTCGACTACACGTCGTATGCCTTGCCCAAAAATACTAATGCAAGGGTGCAAAAACATGATTTTCTTGGAAACAAAAGATAACATGAAGACCTAGGGTCAACAACCCAAAAGCCCTTCATTTCCATCAAAAGGCAAATCCAACTTAAAGAACCAAACGGCCTAGAAAATCGGACAGCATTTCCCCTCAATTTCTTACTTTTCCAGCCATTAAGGCTTCATGATTTCCTCAAATCAGTCCCAAAACCTCACACAAAAGTCATCTCATTTCCCAAAAGCTGTTCACTAGGCTCAAAGCAATACAAGTACAAAAGTTAGCTAGGAAATGACCGGAATAAGAGTAAGCCTTAAAACATGCAAACAAGTACAATGAGACTCGATAACGAATCATAAAGCCATGCCAATCACAACCCCAATAGGGTTTCATATACATATATAAGCATAATAGCAAACCAGAAAATCAGAAAATATAACTCATTTGATCAATCAACAAAAACAGGTTCGGCCTCCGTATGCGGTAATGGCACAAAATGCGCTACGCTTATCGGATGAGGGCGTAAGACCCACCATCTCGAAGCTAAAAGACAGGGCTACAACAATGTAGAAGGCCTCTCAGTCCAAATCCTAGCACAACTAGGTCAAATGTGCCAAATACTAAACCAGAATTACCAAAACAGGTTTGCAAAACACACAAAACTGTAATGAACACAACTCAGTCTATACAAGTCCAAATGCCGAAATTCCAAAGGCATAAGCTAGATAAGACATCCAGCTACATTTCATCAGAAGACACCAACTTCAAAATCCAAACCAATGCCAGTCAAAATAGACAATTACTATCGCAGTTCGCACATTCTGTTTACCCAGAACAGCAACAGTAAAAACGGCATAACTCACTCTAAACTACTCCAAATTCCCTGAAATTTTGCAGACACTTCAAACTCATCAATACCTACAACTTTCATGTTTTGAGTAAAGTCCAATTCGGCCTCTATCTAAGACCTAAAATTTCGGACAGAATGTTCAACCAAGAACCCTAATTTTCCAGAAATTCTTCCAAATTCAAAATTGATTGCAATTTCCTATCATATGCACCTACTAGAGCTAAAGCCCCTTATTACCAACCATCAAAAACAACCACACCATCAAGATCATATGAAACCAGAAAATTCATCATAAAATTGAAAACTTCACCAAAACACTTCAAATCAAGAAACAAGTCACATAATCCATCACTTTAGGACCCATTAAGCACCATATAAGCATCAATAAGTGTAGTAGAATGTTTAATCATCACTTACCTAAGAAATAAGAGAAGAGGAGTTGTAGACCACCCTAGCTCTTCAAGAAAACTTCACCAAACAACCTCTATCACCAACTAGAAAGATTTTTATGGAGTAGAAATGGATGTAAGCAAATGTTTTTGGGTGATTTGCACCAAGTAGCAGCTAGAACTTGAAGAGTTTCATCTTCCTTCCTTGCACAAGAGGTTCGGCCAACAAGAGGAAAGAAATGGTAATTTTTTGTGCATTTTTGAGATATTTAACCAATTTTTTGTCAAAAGTCAAAATAGTGAATAGTAACTCTTAAGTCAAAACCAATGTAGTGGTGACACTTGTCACCTACATTAATGCAATCTTATCTTTCTTTTTCCTCTCACATCAATCAATCTCACTCTCTACTTATCTCTTAACACCCGATAAATTTTACACAGTATCCGAAACTTAACCTTATTGGCCGAATTTTTTCGAACTTTTCGCACTAGTGGGTCCCACGTCCAATATATATTCTTAATTTTCTAAAAACTCTCCAATACTAGAAAAATTATCTAAAAACTATAATTGCTCATAAAATTTATCTAGAAAATTTTCCGGATACAGAAAGTGCAGAAAACAAGCCATGAAAAATGCGAAAACCTAGAAAATGCAAATTACGGGTTCTCACAGAACCAGCTTTTGGACAAAACATGAAAGTTGTAGATATGTGAGTTAGCTATCTACATACAAAATTTCAGATCGATTGGAGTACTGTAGCCTATGAAATGACCGAAATATCCTTAACTGCCCATAAGCCCTGTTTCACGGACAGTTTTCCATTTTTCTCTGAGATGTCGTTTTTGTTCATGAAAATGTATTATTTGACTTTGGAGGTCTTCATAAGAAATGTTGGTATATGTCCTGGCTTCGAAACGCCTTAAGATTTGTTTCAATCTGATAAGTGTAGCTTCAATTGTGATTAAAATTCCAAAAGGTGATAGGAACTTGATGATTTTAGAATTCCCTTTGCTTGACATGATATTTGTGATCTAGGGCTTGGACTTGAGCAAGGCAATGACTTATGATGGATGAGATTCATGAGCTGTGGTTGGTGAGTGATTTCATAACTATTTCCAAAGTTACTTCTCGAACTAATTCTTGCATTGATTACTCGATTGCATATCGTGTGTGCTTGTGTGTGTGCCATGAAATGTTTTGGCTCAAATAAGTGCTTGGAATTCGTGTGCTTAAACTCAACGTCTCCACCACTGTTTATTTGGAGCACTGATGGCTCCCTATTACCGTTTGATTGTTACTGGATTTGTTTGAGAGTTGGATGTTTAAGTACAATGATTTCCCTGGCTCACAAGAGCAATAAACGTACATTTGATCACTGATTCATGACATCATCGAAATGCACTATTGTGAAGCTTATTTGATTTCTGATTTTTACTGGACACTCGCTGAGCTTCTAGCTCACCCCAAAACATATTTTCTCCCCACAGGGCTCGAGGCAAAGGAAGCACTGGTATTAAGTTCTTCGTGTGACTGGATGGATTATCTCGTGTACAGTTTGTTTTAGATTCATCTTGTGCAATAGTTGGGATTGTTTGAATGTTTGGAATTGAATGAATGTATGGGTACATTCTACGCTTGGGAATTAGTATTTGCTTCGTTATGATATGTAAATTCATGGAGAATTTGGTGTAATATTTGAGATGTGCATTGTAATTTAATTGAGAACTGTAGTGAGTGAGTGAGTCCTGGCGAGAGTTGGGCAGGTGATCCGCCGAACCCTTTGGTTCGCCTTAGGAGAGGTGGGGCTGTCACAGTTTGACGGTGAATACTAGAATAACCCGAAGAAGAACGTTTAACGTTGCTCTGCTTTGAACTGGTAAGTATACCACTTACATGGCTTGTTGTTTAAGTGAATTACTATGTGATTGAAATTTATGAATGTATGACTATGATTTTGGTTTACTCTGGGTTGAACAGGTATGTACTTTATCACACTCAATCCCACTTGATTGTTTGACTGTTCTACTGTTCGTTTGAAATATGTTACTTGTGCTTGAATTGAATGTCGTTTGGAACATACTATCCAACGACCACACTGTGAACTTGGACCGCAAATCCCATTGGTTAGTTAATTGAATCGAGCCGCAAAGTTTTTGGTCTAGATAGATTGACGGCCATGGGAAAAACTGTTACTAAATGCACTGAATACTGTTTTTCTGAATTTTGGTATATTCGAGTAATTACCCCTACCCACTGTTTTATTGTTCGAGTCGAAAAAGGGGTATGATTGGTGAACGAACATTGGTGGTAAAGTGGAAGGGTCTAATGGACAACTATTCTTGGTTCTTTAAACATTGACGGAAGTTGTCATGAGCTTAATCAAGCTTACTCTCGCGACTGGAAATTGGCTCTCACAGCTACTTCTTGCGACTGGCAATTTGGCTCCTGAGAGCCAAACTTTATCCTTTATTCTGGTAAATTAATGGTACCTTGGTTATGTGAGGACTCGTACTTTTGATTCTTAATTTCACCTATTTTAAATTTATTTTGCATTGGCAATGTTATTTAATTTTATTTTTTAGCTTGAATTTTACTCAAATCATATTTTTATCGCTTACGTGGCAAAAACTTTTCAAAAGTCGCACCGGCGCGACTAATTGGGGATTTGGAGAATTAACCTCGAACTAGTAAGAATGAGTATTAGGGGTGTAAGGGAAACTACTTTGGAAGATTAGTATTTGAGAGTAGGAAACAAGAAGGAAACTAATAGTGCATGACACTATTCGGTCACTATTCCTAGTTGACCTTTTTAACCACCCAAAGCAAGCTTTCTTCTCAACTACGCATCACAATTCAAAACTTCATCTTCTCTCCTTTTTCTCCCTCATTGGCCGAACTCTTGAGCTCCAAAAAAGGACAAGAAAAACTCAAACTTCAACCACAAATCTTGCTCCAAGAATTCCTCCAACACCTTCAAACCTTTGGGAGTTGATCTAGCTAGAAGAAAGCTCTTACCTTGTGGTGATTTCTTGGTGGATTGGTGCTGCAAATCTTGGCTCTAACTAGGGTTGAAGAAGCTTGGGTGAGGTAACTAGCTTCACTTCACTTGATCTTTAGTTTCATGCAAGATTTAGTAGTAGTTATGGGTTGTTATGCAAGGGTATTTGAAACCCTAAACAAAGCTAGGCTAGATGACTTGAGGAAACCCTTGTCTTCTTGATTTATGCTTAGGTAGATGCCTTGAAATAAATTACTATGTAGTGGACTTGAGGATTTCTTGTTTGTTTGGTTGTTATTTTAGTGATTTCTAGCTTGATTTTGGCTTGAAAGTTGGAGAGAAAATTTGAAGAGAAAGAGAGGAAGTGCTGGCCGAATTTTTGTTGATTTATTTTCGAATTTTGTTGTTAAATTACTGTAAAAATACTTGTTATATGTTGGGTTGTGTGTGTGGAAATTATCTTTCAAAAATCATTTCATTTGATTGGGTAAAAATCAAGTTTAGAGAAGAGAAACAAATCTGAAAAATTTTGCTCAGGACAGCCAACCAGAGTATATTCAACTGCATATAATTATTCGTTCAGGAGTCAAAATCAAGTACCGTTAGCGGCATTTGAAACTAGACTTTGAGGGCTTTCCAACAGTATAAAATACCCCTGCTAATTCGTTTTCTATGAGCCGTAGTGAATCGGAAAAGTTGACTGATTTGCTCCTACTGTTTTACCCGAGAGACCTGCACAGCTACATCTTGTAGCTCGTTTTCACTCCTCTTGTGAAATGAATTTGAAGACAATTTCTTCTAATGATTTTTAGTACCTTGAATGTAGTTTTCAACGCCATAAACCACACTAAATTTGGACTTGTGTAGCTTTAGTTATGACATGATTTCAAAACTGTGTCGATGCTCCAAGGCTGGAAATTCGTGAACCAGGTTTCAAAAATCAGTTTTCATGAAACTGTTGTATCTTGGTGTAGAAACATCCGAATTGAGTTCTGTTTGTTGCATTTGAAACTAGATTTGGATTTCTTTCTGTAGTATAAATTTCAAGGGCTGATTCTATTTCTATGAATTTTTCCAAATTTCCAAATTTCACTGAAAATACAAGACAGTTTAGCTCTGTTCTTACTGAAATAGTGATTTGGAGCTAAGATTTGACTGATTTCGGATTCGAATCTGGGAAATGTGTCTTCTAGAGGGTTTTAGTTCATTGAGTCTATTTTCCAATGGTATAATATTTACAAATTTTGGACTTATGGAACTCAAGTTATGATTTTTCAAAGAAGGTTGCCAAAACTGAATTTTCCCTTGTAAAGTGACAAAATTCCAAAGTCACTTGGAAACATTTTCTAGGTTACAAGCATAACTTTCTTGATTATTTGCACCTCAT
>NC_040036.1:39848362-39921856 GCF_003713205.1 Coffea eugenioides | reverse complement strand
GGGGCTCTAGTCTAGCTAGCTTGGATGCTCTAAAGTGGGCCAAACAACATTTGCCGGCCAATGGGCATACTCGACAGCACAAGTGTTGAAGAGCAACTGTAAACAGCTGAAAAATGAGCCAGTACCTACCTATCCTGGCCCTGGAATGGGATAGCCTTTCTGAACTTTGTCAACTTTTTTCCTTCCAAAGGGGAAAAAAAAACATACAAGAGAAATAAAAAAACAAGAAAGGAGGGAAAGTGAGAGATCAAGAAACTAAATCAAAAGAAAAATTAAGGCTAAGGTAAATGAATCTTTGTAATGATTATTTGGAAAAAGCAAACATATCCCTCAGAATGCCTAATATCCACATGGGAAGAAGCTATGGTTCCTCAACCTTAGCACAATCAGGATTGCCAGAAGGGAGCACCAATTTATAGTCACAGCTTTCAGATTACTAAATGTTTCATCAGTGGGATATCAAAAGTTTGATATAATTAGTCAAGAATCAACCTCCCACAAATCTTGAAACTTCAAATAAATGAGAAGAATTTTTAAAAAAAAAAAGACCCAGAAAATTTCATTTAAAACCACAAACAGGAACCCCAACAACTATAAAAATCAAGAACAACAGATATAAAAGAATGAATGAATCAGAAAATTGGATCAAAAGCAGATTTGTAAATGCAAAGATTAAGAAGAAGAGAGGGAGTACCGGCTCAAGTTTGCTGCACTAGAAGAAGAATGAAACTGAAGTTCCTAGGGCATTGTTTGGAGCAGATGAAGCTGTGATTGTGGTGGGGAAATATGATATTTGTTCTCTTTCTGAATGTATTTCTTCTTAGGAAAAATCACCAATTTAGTCTCTAAATCTTCCTTCTTAACATGGCACTGTAAGAGGACAATTAGAGCAAGCCTTGATGACAAAATTCTGAGCATCCTTGACAGGTGCCGAACCTGTGCAATAATAATTACTAAAAAGTCCTAATTACCACCTCAATTAAATAATTATAGAACAAATCCAAGTACTGGAGCAGGGACCCTAGGTGTGCAATGGGTTACTTGATTCACCATGTTCCCGAAGAGTTTGCTTGATCCGATATACCGGATTTGTCTATAAAAATACTAATTTTGCGTACAATGGCAAGTAGGGTCGATTCCACAGGGAGCAGGTAGGAAATTGTTTCTTTCCAAATCAGTAGAACAAAATTGGGGGATTTTCAATGGGAGAGAAATAGATAAAATAAAAGTAGAATAAAAATAAAGCGAACTAAATTCAAAACCAACTCACAAAGCACAATTCCCTAAAAATAGCAATTAATAAGATTCCACCCAAAGGATCAACTGCTCAGGCACGGTCCAATTAAATGATCATCGATGCAAAGATATTTCCTCCATTTATCATTAGGTTGGTTATAGCTATCAATAAGCTCTGACAACCAGTTCTTCCTTACCTTTTCGACAGTCAAGGTACGACCATTGACTGCTTCCCTAACCAGATAACAACCCTAGGTACGACCGTAGGAATTTAATTACCCAATTGCATTAAAGTTAGAAGAACCCAACCCTAACCAATAAACACGCTAAGAGGGTTTATTTAAATTAGATCTTGCGTTTCCCCATCATAAAGCCAATTATGGTGGTCGCCACGGGGTGTCAATTAAATGAACAATTACGGATTCTATTTAATTAACGTGGCAGTAGGCTATTAAATTAAATCAAATACCCGGCCGTTGATATTCAATTAATAAAATACCCATGAACAATTAATTCAGGAAACGCACGAATAATAACGAATTGGAAGAAATAATGAAAGCTTGATTAGATCTCACAGGTTTTATGGACCGCGCCCTCGCGTCACCCTTTGGGTAGAGGAGGAAATTAGCCGCTCCTCATCGTTTCAATCCCGCGTGGTTTAGTTGAATACATTAAGTTGATTTCCGAAGAATTGGAGAAGCACAAGAGAAAACCCACGGAATTTAGAAAAGTCAAAAGCAAAAAGTGAAGAAAGGTCTCCGTTGTACAGAGCTCAGATGCAATCCGCAGAAATCTTTAATGTCTGGCCACTAGCCGCTAGCCGCAGGCGAAACCACAGTAAAGAAAAAGAGAACCGGAGAAAAGTGTCTGACAAGGAGTAGAAAAAGGAAAATAAAAGCTAAGCCTAAAAAGTTGATGTTTTTTCTTGCTTTGTCCTTTTTCTCTTTATAGCCGCCGCAATTCCAAGGAGTCCAAAAGCCAAGAAACGTCTGGTGCAAATCAATCTGCAAAAGCCATTTCCCCCTTTGAGTTTTGATCCCATGCGCCTGGTCCACATGGACCACGGTCCGTCTTTCGGTTTCGTCCACCTTCCAAGGCGTGGTCACGCTCTGAAATGAAAAGTCTTCTGGAAATTTTTCCCCGCGATATCATTTTAATGCTAACCACCTACAATTCACACAAATGTCAAATATGAGTGAAATCCCCTTTCTTAGCACCATGAATGACCAAAACTAGGACAAGATGACAATGCAAAACGTGCCAAATAACGGCTCTATCAAATCCCCCCACACCTAAACAATGCTTGCCCTCAAGCATTTCGGAGCTCAGAAATACAACCAAGAGAGCAGAGGTTATGCAGTTGTCTATACTAACACAAGCATCTAGGGTCCCTGACAATATCACAAAAGGTAGAACACACCGGACATGTTGTAATTCGAAGAATATATATGAATACTAGGAACGCTCAATTCAACATCACGGAATGCCATTACCATAGGCTTGCACATTTATCACATCTCCACCACTTAAAAGTGAATCGAACACATAAATCAAAGGGACTTTAATAGGGTTGTAATGGGGCTCAGGTGAAAGGCAGGTTAAGAAGGTATGGATAGGGGGTAAAGTGTCAAGAGAATGTCCGAAACTCCCCAGTAACCACAGTGCTTTATCGACGGAGTTTAACTAATAAGGCAGTTTCCATCTGCTGTACACCCCGTACAAGTGCCCAAAATATATATATATATATATATATATATTTTTTGGAAACTACTTGCAAGGCGTGGGCACGCCTTGTAGCCCATAGTCCTCTGGTCACGAGGTCTCTTCAAGGTTTTTTTTTTTTTTTTTTTTTTTTTGAAGAGAAAGTCCTATAAGGCGTGGGCACGCCCTGTAAGCCATAGTCCACTGGTCAGTGGCCCTCTTCCAATTTCTCATTCTTTCTACAAGGCTAACATCATATGGCACCTAATCTAAAACCACTTGCAACCCCCCAAATTTGTTTGTTTTCGCACAAATGATGGAATTCAGGCATCCCTTGACAACACAGGGGTAAACAAGAAAGTTTAAAGAGCTCTTGGGTTAACAAATATGGGTAACAACCAGAAACGAGGGACAAAAGCTCAAATTGGTTTACTATTGGGAGATAAGATGAGGGATTGATTTTTTTAGATAGCTAAAGAGGGTTAAATCCTAAATGCCCTTATCATTTCAAATGCATCTAATTCAACAAAAATGTGGCCTTGACATGTATAAACTAGCAAATTCTAGAATGCCAATACCATGTGTGATACCCACTCAATCAAACAAAAATAGAGCAAACAAGAATAATGTGCTCATATAAGGCTCAAAAGCTCCCAAAAGTTTCAAAAATGGGTCTAATCCAGTATATCCAACATTCAACGACACTGCCAAAGGAAACAAAATGTATAGCTAGTATATTTACCCACATACCCACGCATCTTGATTGTGTTATTTATCACAGCAACATGCTCAAGCATTAACAAGCAAAAATAACCAAAAAGACGACTAAGTACAATGTTTTTCATTTTTTTTTTCATTTTTTTTTGTTTTTGTTTTTTTTTTTTCGAGTAACAAAGAAAAAAGAAATAATGGAAGCCACTAATCCCCCCACACCTAAAACTTACATTGTCCTCAATGTAGAAAAGACAAATGAAGTATTAGGGAAAAAGAGAAGAAACTTCCCTGACCACCGGGGAGAGAAAGTGAGACACTAAGGCGGAGGAGGTGAGACGGCTGCGTGCACAAGGTGGTGTGGTGGCGGCGGACGCAACATCAACAGGAGGGAGAAGACTGAAGTTTCTTTTTCGGAAGGATTGGAAGGCGTGGGCACGCCTTAGAAGTTATAGTCGTCTGACCGTCAATTCCAAAACTCCATTCCTTAGGTGTGATGACCTAGCGTGGGCATGTCTAGCTGCCAACTTCCTGTCACAAAATAACAACCCAATAAATGACACTAACACTTAACAAAAACTTCAAAAATATAAGAAAACTAAAACAAAAGAAGCCTTGGGTTGCCTCCCAAGCAGCGCCTTTCTTTAATGTCTTTGGCTAGACATAGCACCACTCTTTAGTCTGGATGTAATTGAATTTTCCTTGTAATTGGTGGCCCTCCTCCAGGATCCACATGGCCATTGAGTGCAACTTTTTTCCTAAATTTTCTCTCCATTTTTACCTCATGAATTGCTTTCATCCTATAGGACTTGTTCGCTGCAACCTTGGATTTACCCCTATAAGCAAACTTAGGAAATTCTTGCACAGAGGAATTAGTGGTATACATAGCAAACACAGAATGAGAGTTAACAGGATGTTTCATTGTATCAAAAATATTAAAGTGGACTATTTCTCCATCAAATTCCATCGTGAGAGTACCCTTACTAACATCAATTTTAGTTTGGGCAGTACTCAAAAATGGTCTTCCTAATATAATGGGTGATGGATTTGGGGCACTTCTATCATCCATGTAAAGCACATAAAAATCAGCAGGAAAAATTAATCCATCTACTTGCACTAAAACATCCTCAACTATCCCATCCGGATAAGCACATGTACGATCAGCCAATTGAATTATTATCCCCGTTTCTTTTAAAGGTCCTAAATTTAGGGAATCATAGATTGACTTAGGCATCACATTAATAGAAGCTCCTAAATCTATCATGGCATTTTTGATACTAGAATGACCAATCTTACAGGGGATAGCAAACATACCTGGATCTCCGCATTTGGGTGGGAGTTTCCTTTGAAGTACAGCTGATACATTCTCTCCTACCATCACTCTTTCATCACCCCTTAGCTTTCTTTTGTTAACGCACAAGTCTTTCAAGAACTTTGCGTACTTGGGTACCTGCTTGATCGCGTCCAATAGGTGGATGTTTACTTGAACTTTGCGGAACACATCCAGGATTTCTTTTTCCTTTTCTGCCCTCTTTGTCTTTTCCAACCTGCAAGGAAAAGGAGCTATATTAGATTTAATAGGGATCGAAGGAATAGATGTTACCTTAGGCTCTTCGCGAATGCGCCCTTCCTCTTCAATCTCCTTTTCTATCTCCTCCTCACTTTTGCTTTTCGAATTTACCACTTTAGGTCCATCCACCTCTTTGCCACTCCTTAATGTCATGGCACTTACATTCTTGGGATTTGCCTCGGGTTGTGATGGCAATTTCCCATAGACGTGGGACTCCAGGCGGGTAATGGCAGTTGCCATTTGACTCATTCGAATCTCCATGCCCTTCATGCCTGCTTTGGTGTCCTGTTGAAACCGAGTGGTGCTCATGGTTAAAGCTCTAGTTTCTTGCTGGAGTTGAGCCATATTTGTGGTCAATGACCTGGTCTCCTGCTGGAACTGTCTAGTCTCTTGCTGGATCTGGGCGGTAGTCGTAGCCAGACTCTTGACAATATCCTCCAAGGAACTCCCTGTGTTGGAGGATGATGGTTGTGATTTCGGTTGCCATGGTTGCTGAAATCCTGGTGGACGATTCGGAAATGAATTTTGTTGCTTGTTCCCATAGCTGAAATTGGGATGGTCTCTCCAATCCGGATTGTACGTGTTGGAGTATGGATCATACTGCCTACGAGGCGCGGGCACGCCTCCAGCCATGTTCACCTGCTCCGCCCCGTCCTCTTGCAAAATGGGGCACGAGTCTGTGCAATGGTCCATGCTAGTGCAGATTCCACATACTTTCGCTCGCGGCGTGTCTCTCATGGCTAATTGCCTAACAACCGATGTCAATTCTGACATTTGCTGCTGTAGGGATGAAATCTCTACCTCGTTGACTTTACGGGGAGGGTTGCTCTCACGGAAACCAAATTGCTGGGAGTTCTCTGTCATGGCTTCGATGAGCTCCCACGCTTCCCTCGGTGTCTTGTTTGCCAGTGCTCCCCCACTTGCAGCGTCAATGATACTTCTATCGGTTGATTGGAGCCCTTCGTAGAAGTATTGGATTAACAATTGTTCACTAATTTGATGCTGCGGGCATCTAGTGCACAACTTGTTAAACCTGTCCCAGTATTCATACAAGGACTCCCCGAGATATTGTTTAATACCGCAGATTTCCTTCCTCAAACTCGCAGCCCGGGATGCAGGGAAGAATTTTTCTAAGAATTTCTTTTTCAGCTGCGCCCATGTGGTAATACTACCTGCTGGTAGGTAGTACAGCCAATCTTTAGCTGCATCTTTGAGAGAAAACGGGAAGGCTCTCAGTCTAATTTGCTCTTCAGTGATCCCAGGAGGTTTCATACTAGAGCAAACTACCTCGAACTCCTTGACGTGCTTGTGGGGTTCTTCACCAGAGAGACCATGGAAAGAAGGTAGGAGGTGAATCAACCCCGACTTCAATTCAAAAGCAGTATTCTCAGCCAAAGTGGGGAATGTGATGCATAAGGGCTGGTGAGTCAGCTCCGGGGTAGCCAGCTCCCTCAATGTTTGGTTGTTGGCCATGCTTACTTCGTCTTCCGCTGACTCGTTTGCAGCAAATAAGTGCCCTTGTTTTCGTCTCTTGGTCTCTTGCCTCCGCTTACGCGCTGCCTTCTCAACTTCCGCGTCGTATATCAATTCACCTGTGCGAGAAGAACGGGGCATAAACTAGCAAAAGTATCAAGAAGAATAAAATAAAATAAAATAAAAACTGAATTTGAAAAGAAACAAATAATCCAAACGCCAACTCCCCGGCAACGGCGCCAAAAATTGACAGGTGCCGAACCTGTGCAATAATAATTACTAAAAAGTCCTAATTACCACCTCAATTAAATAATTATAGAACAAATCCAAGTACTGGAGCAGGGACCCTAGGTGTGCAATGGGTTACTTGATTCACCCTGTTCCCGAAGAGTTTGCTTGATCCGATATACCGGATTTGTCTATAAAAATACTAATTTTGCGTACAATGGCAAGTAGGGTCGATTCCACAGGGAGCAGGTAGGAAATTATTTCTTTCCAAATTAGTAGAACGAAATTGGGGGATTTTCAATGGGAGGCAAATAAAAATAAAATAAAATAAAACAAACAAAATTCAAAACTAACTCACAAAGCACAATTCACTGAAAATAGCAATTAACAAAAGTTCTACCCAAAGGATCAACTGCGCAGGCACGGTCCAATTAAATGATCATCGATGCAAAGATATTTCCTCCATTTATCACTAGGTTGGTTATAGCTATCAATAAGCTCTGACAACCAGTTCTTCCTTACCTTTTCGACAGTCAAGGTACGACCATTGACTGCTTCCCTAACCAGATAACAACCCTAGGTACGACCGTAGGAATTTAATTACCCAATTGCATTAAAGTTAGAAGAACCCAACCCTAACCAATAAACACGCTAAGAGGGTTTATTTAAATTAGATCTTGCGTTTCCCCATCATAAAGCCAATTATGGTGGTCGCCACGAGGTGTCAATTAAATGAACAATTACGGATTCTATTTAATTAACGTGGCAGTAGGCTATTAAATTAAATCAAATACCCGGCCGTTGATATTCAATTAATAAAATACCCATGAACAATTAATTCAGGAAACGCACGAATAATAACGAATTGGAAGAAATAATGAAAGCTTGATTAGATCTCACAGGTTTTATGGACCGCGCCCTCGCGTCACCCTTTGGGTAGAGGAGGAAATTAGCCGCTCCTCATCGTTTCAATCCCGCATGGTTTAGTTGAATACATTAAGTTGATTTCCGAAGAATTGGAGAAGCACAAGAGAAAACCCACGGAATTTAGAAAAGTCAAAAGCAAAAAGTGAAGAAAGGTCTCCGTTGTACAGAGCTCAGATGCAATCCGCAGAAATCTTTAATGTCTGGCCACTAGCCGCTAGCCGCAGGCGAAACCACAGTAAAGAAAAAGAGAACCGGAGAAAAGTGTCTGACAAGGAGTAGAAAAAGGAAAATAAAAGCTAAGCCTAAAAAGTTGATGTTTTTTCTTGCTTTGTCCTTTTTCTCTTTATAGCCGCCGCAATTCCAAGGAGTCCAAAAGCCAAGAAACGTCTGGTGCAAATC
Source organism: Coffea eugenioides (assembly GCF_003713205.1). Classification (NCBI taxonomy): domain Eukaryota; kingdom Viridiplantae; phylum Streptophyta; class Magnoliopsida; order Gentianales; family Rubiaceae; genus Coffea; species Coffea eugenioides. The sequence goes on along the minus strand of NC_040036.1, from coordinate 39,913,611 downwards.
AATCTGCAAAAGCCATTTCCCCCTTTGAGTTTTGATCCCATGCGCCTGGTCCACATGGACCACGGTCCGTCTTTCGGTTTCGTCCACCTTCCAAGGCGTGGTCACGCTCTGAAATGAAAAGTCTTCTGGAAATTTTTCCCCGCGATATCATTTTAATGCTAACCACCTACAATTCACACAAATGTCAAATATGAGTGAAATCCCCTTTCTTAGCACCATGAATGGCCAAAATTAGGACAAGATGACAATGCAAAACGTGCCAAATAACGGCTCTATCAATCCTCGTACAAACCAAGTTTTCCATATATTCTAATAAGTAAACCATAAATGACTTCATCTGCAACTATGCCATATCTTTCCATTTCAGAGAAAAGAGAAAGGGCTTTCCAATAATCCCCAATTTTCTAGTTCAATTCGAATCCAATCCACCTAAACTACTCTTATCCAATTCAAAAACTCATAACTTTTATCAAGATTCAATCAGGAAGGAAATTGAGCATCAAACATCATACAAGTTCCACTGAAATTAAATTAGCCCATATAAAAAAACTAGCAAATTAAACAACGACATCCAGAATCAAATACCAAAATAAAAAAAAACACCAAATGAAAATCCAATTATTGAGTCTTTTTCATAAACCCATTTACCTGATAGGCTTATCCAAGGCTTCACTGGAATCAGCACTAGCGAACTGTGGTCCTAGAGCTCCTGGTGATAGTGGATGCTCGGTCAGCAATGGTGAAACCTCGGTCAGAATGGGAAACGGAGAAAGAGTCTAGGGGTGAGCTTTGAGCTTTCTGTAGTTGAGGAGAGGAAAGGACAGAGGACTGACTGAGGAGAGGACTGAGCAGAATGAGGAGAGCTGGAGAGGAGAAGAAACGAGAGAAAGAGGGGAACTGAGGAAGATGGGACTGCGCCGCCGGCCGCGGCAGTGCAGAGGAGCGAGAGGAAGAGGGGACGAAGAGCGGAAGAGGACTGGAGAAAAGTAGCGAGTTTAGGCTTTAGAATTAGGGCACCACGTCTGAAAATCTGAAATTGGACCAATATGAATATCGGACATAATGAACTATTTCCTATGTAACTTATTTCGGGAATTTCGAAATTGAAAACGGTATATTATTACCGTTTTACCGAAATTAATTCGAATTCGGTATATCCGAATTCAAAAACTATAAAACCGTTTTCGTACCTAATTCGATTTTAACTAGTAGTATATCCCCGATTTACCGACCGAATTACCGAATTCGATTTACCAAATTGAAATCGATTTCGGTCGGTAAATCGGTATTTACCGTAATTGCTCACCCCTACCTGTGACTACATAGAGCCGTTCCTCTCCCACTACCATGATGTATGGGAGGACATGTCCGTCGATCAACAGCGCTACGATCCTTCCCGGTCTAGGAGCTCCTTTCTTAAGGACCCTAGTGCCCGCTATGTCCAGCGGTTCTTAGCCTACAGCTACTCGGGGCGCAAGGACAGCTCTGGCATACTCTCTCGCCCTGAGTTCTTCTTCCTATGGAGTATGAAGAACAATATCAAAGTTAACTTGGGGTGTTGGTTGGCCGCGCAGTTCAAGACCGTCTTGGCCAAAAAGAACAAGCCCCTTATCCTTGGGTCCTATATCACCCACTTGGCGATACAGTTGGGGGTTCTTGACCTGGAGGACCACGACCTACATTTGGCGTGCGAGATGGAGCTCTTGGACGTAGACTGCTTGGAGAGGATGGGAGTCATCGAGCGCCTGCCTGATGGTTCCTACCAGTTCATGCCTCCTGGACCACCTAGAGCTCCGGGTGCGCATCATTCGTCCCGGGCAGGGCCCTCCTCCTTTCTTGGATCAGCAGAGGACACAGCTGGGCCATCTTCTTCTGCGCCACCTCCGCCGCATGGGACTACTGAATGGCAGCAGCTCCGGGAGCAGGTTCAGACTATGCAGGCTCGGATGGTCAACGTTGACGCCAATATCGCCGGCATAGCACAGAATTTGGCGCAGTTTCTGATGCATACAGGCTTTGCACCTCCGTTTCCACCTCGCCCTCCGCTATGACCCGATTTCAGGGAAGTTTGGCTGATTCCCCTCTCTCTTTTGCTTCACTTTTGGTTATTATTTGTCACATTGAGGACAATGTGTCCTATAGGTGTGGGGGGAATGGGTCTACAGTGGTGCTAGTGTTTTCCGTTTTTAGTAGTTTTTAGTTCTTAGTAATTTTTAGTTTTCAGTTTTAGTTCTTAGTTTTTAGTAGTTTTTAGTTTTTAATAGTTTCTAGTTTTATTAGTTCTTAGTTTTAATTCTAGTTGTTTATTTTTCTTTCTTTGTGACTATTAATTCTAGTTTTAATTCTTGGTTTTAATCCTATGTGACTGCTAAAAAAAAAAAAAAAACAAAACAAAACAAAAAAAAATTTGGTTTATTGACTCTAGTTCTACTTTTGCCAAGTTCTTTTTTAAATATAATGTATCGGATTAAATGTGGTTGGATTCGAGATGTCTCCTTGGTGAATATCGGACTGCTTGGTTCTTTTGATTTCTGTGTTAACTTTTCTAGGCATTGGGAATGACTGTTGGCATTTTAATGTGAACTGGTCCAATATTGACTCCAGTTCTCCATGTTTGGCAATAATGAGGCGAGCTGCCCCTATGTTTAGTTGTTAGTGTTGTTATTTTGCGTTTCTGCTTTGATTAGCTGTGAATAAGCTTGACTGTACTCCTCTATTGGCTACTACCGAGTAACCGGGAATCTGCACCTAAAAGTGTCGATTCTCGCGTCAAAAGGTGGTACTTTATATGAGTACGTGGTTGTATAGCGGTAGGAGCTGAGTAACCGGGCTCCTTCATCTAAAAATGTTGGAGTTCGCGTCAAAAGGCTCCGGCGGCTAGAGACTAAGTCTTCGTGTGTCAAATGTTATTATGTGCTTTAAAAAAAAAAAAGAGAAAAAAGGAAAAAAGAGAGAATACATAATAGGGAAGCTTGCTGGTGTATGGACTCAACATGGGGACTTGTGTGAATATTTGGACCATTAGCTGATAAATGCTGTGTGTCATTCCTTTTCCTTAGACTAGTTAATTTGGAAATTGAAGGAGTTTGCGGTAGAGGCTAACTGGGGGGATGTTTCTCGGATTTTAACTACTAGTGCCCGACATATGATTTTCTCTTGAATCTCTTGGCAATGTGGTAGATTAGAGTGATGACCGATATATGATTTTTGGGGTCTGCCCACTTTTCTTATGCTTGAGGGCAAGCATGGTTTAGGTGTGGGGGGAATTGATAGGGTATAATTTGTTAGTAATTTTATTATTAATTTCCCCTTTCATCCCTGATAAATATTGTGTTAATTGCACATATCTACTTATATTTGGTTTGTGGCCTTTATTTCAGGGATAGAACAGAAAACTACCAAACATGAGGGATTTTCTGGAGAAAATTGAGTCTTCAAGCGAGTCACAGGCCAGGGCCACAGTGCTGAAAAGAACTGGACTCCCATCCCTTTATTCTTGTTGACCAAGAGGTTTACAACCGGAGACTTAGAGAACTTGAAGGCTTGGGCCTTTGACTTTGGTGGGGACCACGGAGGAAAGGAAAAGGGCTTTGGTCCTTTGGTTCTAAAAGAAAAAAAACAACGTACAAAGCCTAAGGGAACTAAGAAGAAATGGGGCAGCTTTTGGCCAATTGGTGGGGACCACTGGATATCTTTCCTTTGGCTTTAAATAGGGAGCTAACGTACGAAGACGGACGGCCAGCTTTTAGTTCTTTTGCTTCAGTTCAGTTTTTAGTTTTCCTTTCTTTTTCTTGGACTGGCCTCTGACACACGCCAGGTGTTCAACAATATTCCCCAACGGGGAAAACATCCTTCATTCCTTACTTTTTAGTATAAAACAACGCCTTCGCAATTTATTAACTCGTGTGGTGATTTAATTATGCGGCGTGGCTAAGTCTTCCGTCTAGTCAAGGGTCAACTCGACAGCGCAGTCCCGAGAATCTGTGAGATCTAATTAGTTTTCACGTGTTCCTTTATCTATTAATATTTGCATGTTGCCTGATTTAATTTTCATGGGATTATTTTATTAATTGGATGTCCAGGGCCCGATGTTCAATGTGATATATTAATCTCGTGCCAATTCAGTCAATTAAATCCGTAATTGTTTGATTGATTAATATTAGTGGCAACTGGTGTGTTTACACATTAGGGGAACGTGCGATCTAATTTAAATAACTCTCGTAGCGTGTTATTGATTAGGGCTAGGTTTTTCTAGTTATTAATGCAATTGGAAAATTAATTCCTATGGTCGTACCTAGGAGTATTTGCTGATTAGGGGTAATCAACGGTCGTACCTTGGTTATCAATAATTTAAGGAAAAATTGGTCGTCGGACTATAACTAGCCTATTAACAAATTAAGTGAACCTCTGCTGCATCAATGATCAGATAAATGGACTGTGCTTGAGTAGTTGTATCCTTGGCTAGAATTTATCTATTCCTGATTAAATTCCTGCTATACTTGTGCTAGTGATTCATTCCTCTTTAATTAAATTGTCTGATTATTTTTAGTTTCATTCTGATAAAATCCCCCCCCTTATCAATTGGACTTTAAAAAGAGACAAATATCTCCAGTCCCTGAGGAGACGACCCTACTTGCCACTGTCTACTATTTAGTAATTTTTGTCAATTAATTAATTCTGGTATATCGGATTAAGCAAACTCTTCGGGAACAGGGTGAATCAAGTAACCCATTGCACACCTAGAGTCCTTGCTCCAGTACCTAGGATTAATTATTGACTGCTCTTAGTGGTAGCTAGGTTCTATATTTATTATTATTATTGCACAGGTTGACGACCTGTCATTTTTATTAGTAAAACTTACTATTATTTTGATTAAACTTACTAGTTTAGTTGTATGTAAGTTTTTCAAGTAAAATAGGAAGTTTGTGCAACAAAAAAGTAAATTTTGAAAATTACTTTTTTATTAGCCAAAGTTACCATTTATATGACAAAACTTACTACTGACCTCATTAACCGGTTATACCAGTATTTTAATATAAAATGTTCACAAGTTCCGGTAAGATTGGCACTGTAGCATTATCCGTTTTCCAAAACTGAAAATGAAATGAAGTTGAAGAAAAATGAAACTTACGGTAGCAGAGAAAGAAAGCAAGTTTGCATCAAATGATTTCGAGCTTACAAGTCGATCAGTCCAGAACTTGATGAAGCATCTCTACTGATCTTCTGTGCCTTTGGTGAGTTGGCAATAGTGAAGAAAGCTAATGTTAAAGGAACAATGGTTACAGAGTGAAGTTGCAGAAAAAGTACGGGATGGAGTCTGTGATCAAAGAAACTCCAAGAAATAAAAATATGTTGTCCTTTGGTGCGATCAATCCAAAAGGGTATGGGACCTATAGCAAATTCTTTTAAAGAAAGAACGAACATGGAAGTTGCTACTTAACTCTTAGCAAATTTTCTACCAAGTTGCTACTTTTCTTTTAGCAAATTTTTAAAGATTTGTTAGTTTCTAAATTACCAAGTTGGCCCCTATACATCATTTTCAAGGAAGAGTCCTTTTTATACTAAATAACTGTAGAATTCTACAATTCGTTAGGATTAAACAACTTCAAAACCATACATTTTCTTTTTTCTATTCAAGAAAAGTCTGTAAAATTCTCTTACGCTATCATTTTTAGGGTAAAATACATTTTATCCTCATTTGGTTTAACTTGACGGAATCTGCATCTTATAACAGAGTCAACTAAAATGTCAAATGCACACCTTGGTAAAGTTGGAAATTATTTATGAACCATGAGAGGTTATATCAATAATTTGAAAACTATAAGGGGTTATGCCGGAAAGTACTAAACCATAAGGGGGGAGTTATATGATAAAATATAAAATTATGTGGGGTTAAAGTGCCGTGTATATAATGTTTATATATTTTAGTCACTCCAACTATTTTAAATTTTAAATAAGGATAATTTTGATATTTTCATGGGTTCTGTTACAGAGGATCATTTCCGTTAATTCGACGCTTTAATCCAAATTATAAGGGAGTTATATATAATTTTGAAAACTATAGAGAGATTATGTAAAAAATCACTAAATCACTAGGAAATAAAGTGTATTTTACCCTTATTTCTACGACAATGTTGGCTAAACCAAAAAGATCAATTTTCAAGTCACTACCTTCCATTCTAAACAACAATACCGTTCTGTTTTGTTAAAGATCCTGAATAGCTCTTGAAACTGCATCTCTTTAATCAAGAAATAATTTTCTATGCTTCTTAATTCTGATGCAGGGACCAAAAATTTCACCAACCTGAGCGTTCAAGAGAGAGAGAGAGAGGCATAAATATACGCTCCCTAAGATTAAAGAAATTGTCAAAACGGAAGGGGTACATTGAGGAATGAATTAGAATAGCAGATTAAAAATTTGCCGTAGGAAAAATATAGCCATAGCTTTTACACATCTCGCAATAAAGGATCTTTTATTTTTTTTTCTCTCAATTGCAATCATCCGAATCAAATAAAAGGTCTACCAACTATTTATACTTAAAATTATGTGACTGGTACTTGTTCTTTTTCACCACGTATACAAAATAGCCGTCATCCACTATTAGGCCAATATTTGTGTAAAAATTGAAAAACATGACCTCCAAATCGAAGTAATCAAATCCTCTAAATTGTCTACAGGGGAAAAAAAAAAGCATGGCCTCCATATTTAACTCATCAAATCACCAAAATTGTCAAAAAGGACACTGCAAATGGCTTTTCTTCGGTAAAAATTATTGGATGCAATTCAAAGAAAGGGTCGCAGATGAGCATATTGACACTGATTACAAAAATCATGTTGCAGATGAACACGAAAAGGACTAAAATTCTTAAAAAAGACTTAAATGCTAAACACCAAAAAGACTTCAATATTTAAATTACAGTCGTGACTGGCCATGCACTCAAAGTCAAATGACGCTTCAGCTCTCAATCAAAATTCCAATTGACGAAGGCATCAATACTTAGAAAAAAAAAAAAAAAAACAAATTGCACGTATTCAAAACTGGGATTAGGAATTAAAAGTTTGGGTGGTTCGTACTAGAGGAAATTATACTAACAGTCAAAGTTGTCATGCTCATAGTCCTTGATGAACATGACAATAGTGGTTCTTTAATGTAACTAGTGGAGTGATGATGCCATTTCTGGTTGAGATGTATACCAAACTTGGTGTGACAAATTCCAAATTAATTGTCACACCAAGTTTTATAGTTTTGAGCCAGAAAGATAAATGAGGTTGGTTGGTTTGTTAATTGAACCCAAGCCCAAGGGCAGGAAGGATCACAAATTTGTTAGAACATTCACATAGTGAGAAGCAAACAAAAATTGAAAGTAGGAAAAGTTTACGTAGTGAAAAGTACACTGATGCCATTCGTGATTGAAATATAGTCCAATTCGGGTTCTAAGTTATCTAATAACTAAATGCAAACTGTGTAAATGTTTGTGTGGTACCGCAGCAAATTCTTTGCAATTTCGGCTTTGTTTGGATATAAAAGATTCTCATATTAGAAAACGCAGTTGATTGAGAATTAAGACTGTTAAATGGCAACTTTATTAGGTTTCCAAGAAATTCATTTGTGACTTTATTTACCTAATGCACACGCGCATGCGACACACACATATTCAAAAGGATTTCTCTGTTACATTTACTCAAATGGTTCTCTATAGGCTTCTATGGAATCAAATTAAAGACATAACTTGGCCCAAAAACAAAATACAATTTATTCTATTTTGTCTTCAAAATTTGACAGATTAAGAACATATATATTACCTTGCAAAACAACTGATAAGCGGATTTTTAACATCAAAATTAAACTTCTAATTTCCCACCCATAAGCTGTGACAAAAATCCAAAGCAATGATTCCTCCATCCCTTTTGTCAAGGTAGAGTCTCGACAACATCTCCAAGAAAAATCTTTATCCATGGATGGGTCCAAATCTAATATTCTCCAATCTTATAAAATTGTAGGCCATTTTTATGTTTAACAAAGGTAAGGGAATTATTTGTGTATCACTTTAAGGGTCTGCAACTATTTTTTTTTTAAGGAAAATAATTTTTGGGATGCTATATATGAACAACACACTTAAATATGCAATTCTTGGCTTCTATGAAACCATGTGTTGTAGATGACTTGATAGAAATATTCAGTCACCAATGTATCTTTGCCAACTCAGACCAGCGTGCGGAGCCATGGTCCAATGACGGTGGCCAATTGCCTTCCTCCACCACTCCCCTACAAAATTAAGGAATAGGCTCTAAATTTTTAACAACATTTTAAGTTTTTCTTACAATTGCCTCTCCTTAAATTTTGGAAAATACTCTTCTTTAATGATGTTGTCCCTAAGTATTGAAAAATTCTCGTGGCCCATACAACGCCTCCCCAAACAACTAATTGGACAATGCTGGCGGCTACCCTGGTGCTTAATTATCTGCAACGAATATTGAACTAATTAGATGGTGACCTTTCAATTTGAATTGAATTCTTTAAAATAAGTTGTAGAATAAGTTTCATCCATTTTCGTCAGGAGAAGATTGCGCATGCTTAAGGGCCCTCTCTCCTTTTCGAGAACTTACTAAAAAGTCTTCACAAATCCTTTCTATTCCGCTCCTTTCTTTCCATTCAAACGCACTTAGACTGATAGCCTTCTACAACCTCTCAAGGAAACAATTGATTAATTTTTTCCCCTCAAATTTCTTTGCTAGGGATGGGAGATAATCCAATACTAGATTTCTTATAAAATGAGAATGTAAATGACAAAAATTGCCTTCAAGATTTCTTTGGGATTTTTTTTTTTAGGCTCAATCCCAAACTACCCCCTGTACTGTTACGTCAGTAGTAAATTGCCCCACTAAAAAGTAAAAACAAAATAAAAATAAAAATAAAATCGTGTTCACAGAACACACAATTGTCCCCTGTAAATTATGAAAAGACAGTGATGCCCTTGCCACTTATTTATTTGATAGTTTTAACCTTTTAGTACCAAAAAAACTAAATTTTATATACCAAATGTAACCTTGTGGCTCTAAAATTATGTTCCTTTTTTTTCATTTTATAGAGAATTGTTATATTTATAAGGGTAAAGTCAGTCTCATGAATAATTAAGCTAGATGCCAAATACAACTACAGTTTTTTTTTTATCTTGTTCAAAAAATAGCTTGTAGTTTTAATGTTAACGAAATATGTCTTGTGCTTCCTCATACTCATAACTCACAAAAAATCATAAAAATTCAATTGATACAAACAAAACTCAAAATTTTAAATAAAAAATGTATCTTTTAGTTTCCTTCTTTTTCCTTTTATTGTTTGCTTTTCTTCTCCTAAAAAAAATATAAGCTATTTTTGATATATAACCTAATCATTCATGAGAACTGTTTTTGATATCTAACTTAATCATTCATGAGAGTTTATATATATATATATATATATATATAACTTAATCATTCATGAGACTTTACTCTTATAAATATAACAATTTTCTATAAAACAAAAAAAAAGAACATAATTTTGGAGCTAAAATGTTAAATTTGGCATGCAAATTTAGGTTTTTGGTGCAAAATATTAAAACTGCCAAAGAAATATGTAATAAGCGCATCACTGCCTTTTCATAATTTAGAGGAGGCAATCTATGTGTTTCACGAATACAAAGACAATCTGCTTGTTGTATTTGGGAATTAGCCTTGTTTACGATATGATGATGTTTATATAGCCAAAATGAATCTACAAGCAAAGCTGTGAGATTTTTATGGCAAGTCTAAACTTGATAAGCTATTCCTTTTTCATTATTAGAAATTTACCATCAGAACTAATTACATATTCATGGTGACCGGGCAAGTATTAAACAACTTCGAAACCATACATTTGCTTTTTTCTATTCAGGAAAAGTCTGTAAAATTCTCTTACGCTAATTATTTCAAGTTACTACCTTCCATACTAAACAACAATACCATTATGTTTTTGTTAAAGATCTTGAAACTGCATCTCTTTAATCGAGAAATAATTCTCTATGTTACAAAGAGAACAAAGTCTACGCTCTCTTTATTCTGATGTTGGGACCAAAGATTTCAAGAAAGAAAGGAATCAATGCATGCTCCCCGGATTAAACAAATTATTAAAACGGAAGGGGTACAGTTTGGAATGAGTTAGAGAAGCAGATTAAAATAAAGGATTTTTTTTTAAAAAAATTTTCTCCCAATTGCAATCATCCGAATAAAATAAAGTGTCTACCAAATATTCATACTTCAAATTAGGTGACTGATTCTTGATCTTTCCTTGTCAACACTTATACAAAATAGCCAGCACACGCTATTAGGACAATATTTGTCCATCATGGAAAGAAAACTATTAGTTCTGGATTCCAAGGAAACAAAATAAGAAAAATTGACCTCCAAGGAAACACTGCAAGTGACTTTTCTTCGGTAACAATTATTGGGTGCAATTCAAAGAAAGTTCGTCAGATGAGCTTCTTGACATTGACAGTGATTACAAAACTCAAGTTGCAGATAAACATGAAAAGGACAAAAATGACTACAAAGTCTTCTTTTTTTTCCTTTTTTTTTTTTGAAAAAAAAAATGACTTCAAAATCTAAATTACAGTTGTGTCTGACCAACCAAAGTCAAATAGCACTTCAGCTCTCAATAAAAATTACAATTAGTGGAGGCAGCAATAATCAGAAAAAAAAAACAGATTGCACATATAAAAAAATGGAATAGGAAAAGTCGGGGTAGTATATCCTAGAGGAAATTATAGTAACAGTCAAAAGTAGTCGTGCTCACAGTCCTAGATGAACATGACAACAATCCTTCTTTAGTGTAACTAGTGGAGTGATGATGCCATTTTTAAGTCTTCTTTGAGTTTTATAGTTTTGAGCCACAAAGATAAATGGCGTTGGTTGGTTTGTTAGGTGAACCCCGTCTCAAGGGTAAGCAGGATCACGAATACTTCTCCACGGTTTGATCTGAACAAAAAAAAAAATTATTTTTTTTGGGGTCAATGTGACTAGAAATTACAGTGTACAATGACATAAACTGGACAGAACATTCACATAGGAGAAACAACAAAAAGTTGGAAGTATGAAAAGTTTACGTAGTGAGAAAATACATTGGTGCCATTCATGATTGAAATATAGTCCATCTTTTTTTTTTTGTCCAACGGCGTTTTTTTTCATATATATCTGTAAATAGAATCTTTACTAAAAGATTTACAACTGCTGGGCAATTAGAAAAATTAGAATGCATAAGGATAAATTAGAAAATTGTACAAGGAACCATTTTGCATTTGGATCAGGATAATTAGAAAATTGTACAGTGAATCATTCCCAAAGAGTATTAATCATTGTTGACACAAAAAATAGGGGATCCAGAAAGTCAATTAAGCACTTGACATTGATAAAAATTAATGACCACATGTCACAGTAATAAAACCCATTTTTTAAAGTTACTAAAGCCAATAATAGTTTATTAATTGTTTCCTCAATAATTGTGCATTTACAGACCACTTAACAATTTTATTCCATGTCAAGCCAACAATAATTTATTAATTGTTTCCTCAATAATTGTGCATTTACAGGACATTTATCAATTTTATTTCATGTCACAGTAATAAAAGCCATTTTTAAAGTCACTAAAGCCAACAACAATTTATCAATTATTTCTTAGGTAATTTTGCATTTCCAAAACACTTCAAAAGCAAATAATTAACCACAAAAAACCAACTTTCATAGGTTTCACTTTTTACACCACCAATTACAAATTCAATCAACATGTCCGATAAATGCACCAAAACTATAGTAATTGTTAACAAACAAACAGACAATTGATGAAAATAGCCCTAACATCCAATAACAATCGCAGGATAACAGCTTGACAAAAAAAACATTGTGCATAGGGCAACTTTTTCTTTTATATTGTTAGATATGTATATCTCTATTACTCACTAAGTTCAATAAATATAGGCCTATTTCTCTTTCCATTAATATTAGATCATTAATCCACAGTAAAAGACATGTATTATTACATTATTTTTCAAAGAGTACTTTAATTTTCAAATGTAAGAAATAATCTAATTAATGTTACATGTTTAAATAAATATTATAAAAAGATTAGCACACAACATTGCTTTTCAATTTACAGCAATTTAGAGCCATTAGGAAAAACAAATATGTTAAAAATTTTATAATAATTTTATATACACTAAACATGGATATATTAGTAAAATAACAAACTAATTATTTTTTTAAAAAGGAAATAGACTCATAATCTAGCACACATAGAAGACAAAAGTAAGCTCATGTTTAGAATATATATATAGAATGAAAAGTATAATAATAAAAATAAGGGAATTTAAAATTTTTCAATAATTATATAGACTAAATATGTATATATAGACTAATATATATCCTTCTAATTGTACGTTTGAAAAAGCTAAAGAATTAGAAACCATTTTTAGTTGAAACCTATTGCATCTTAACCGATTTTGCTTACTTATATGATGACAATCTTGGACTTGTTATTTTTTCCCTTTGGCTCAATTTTCGGGAACTGTGCAGTAAGAAGATATATTGTTGAACATGCTAGACAAACACTGCAGCATCCACTTATGTGTGCATTTTTTGCAAACAAATTTATTTCACTGTGCCAGTTGGAAACCAACAAAAGATTCAATTGATGAAAATAGTCCAGAAATCCATCAAGAATTACAGCATAACCGCTTGACCAAAATGGAAATATTTATTACCCAACTTTCCCTTTTATATATTTAGAATTTAGATAGATATATTTCGTAGAATCTGACGGTTAACTAGAAGCCAGCCTAGTATCTATGAATTTTGCTCGCAAAAGGAAACGCACACCTGGAGAAGGAAAGTAAACGCACACCAACCATGCCAACAAGTTTCTTGCCCCACCAACAATACCAGATGCCTTCAAAGTTGGTGAAAATTACTGGATAACCGGTCCACTCACCACTGCCACCGAATACCAAAATTGTCAGCGCGAATTTCCAGCAGAGCCATTGCCACCGAATGGCAAAAGACCAAAACGCCCCTCAAAGTCACAAAAATAACGGCATAACCGCTTGACAAAATGGCACTATTCATGACCCAACTCTCTCTTTTATATCTTAGATTTCTACGGCAATTATTGAATGAATTGCCAAAATTGCCCTTCCAAGTACATTTGGACTTGAAAGGGATAATTTTGTCCTTTTAAACAAGAATTGCTGTGGAAGTAGAAATTGAATTGTGGCAACATATTATTTGCCATTTTCTGTTAGCAAATTTTGGGCCAATATATAGTACAATAGAGGTTGCATAACAAGTTATTCCATTTTGTGTGCATTCAAAATAAAAAAAAAATAACTCCTTGAACGCTTTTATGATGTATTTTATACAGGCTTACTTTTTATCTAAAATTAACAAAGAGTGTTCTAAAATATTTTTAAAGAGTGTGAAAGTATCATCAATCTTTGTGAAACTGTCCATCTGCTTAGCCGAACATTATAAAGAAACGGGAATAGTGAAAGCAGCCAAAGACTAGAAATTCTGCTTTTGATTGTGGAGTTTTATAGTTTTATTGTACCTTGAAGGTTGCACTGATTAGAAAGTCTTGGCCAACTTAATCATTTGTACTCGATAAATTATTCTCTCTTTCACGATTCTTTTTCTTTTTATAAATTGTTGTATCAAAATGATGATTCGAGCGTTCAAGAATCAATTTAAAGACATAAACATAGTAAGCATCCTTTTGCACTGCCAGATGGCAAAAATTTGCTGTTGTTCTATAAAAACTGCACTTTAGCAAATAATTCACTTTTTGTCTTTTCATTTAGCAGTTTAATTGTATGTAATCATTTAATTTTTATGTTTTCACAAATCGAAAGATTTTCCACTAATTAATCATGCAAAAATGTGAATTACGATGGTTCAAATTGAAACGACGTACTTTGTGAATGCTTCTTTGATAAAACATTACATTCATCAAATCCATTTATTACTGTTTGGAAGAATTTTGAAAAATACCACTTTTTTAAAAAAAATTTTTTACAAGTCTCACTTTTTGGAGATTTATTCTTATAAAATGACAAGTTCAATGCTAGTATCTTTTGGAAACAGTAGTACCATGCAAAATCGTGTTTATTTCTCCACGAATATTACAATATTCAACCAACTTCTCAACTTCAACCTTTATTTTTTCCCACAATGCACGTTAAAAAACACTCTTTTTTTCCCAACTTCTATTGCGCATTTCCATTTTAGCCAATTTGATCCATGAAGCACAGGTTCATTTGTTTATAACAAAAATTTCAGTAGATAATACCTGGCACAAACCCATGTTGATTTTCTTTTCAATATTGTTAGTTAGTGAAAAAGGAAAGTGAGGTGGGCAAAAAATTAACTAGTTTATGGGGGCAGATAATTACAATTATTAGGTCAGACAATGAAAAGTTTTTTTTTTTTGAATTTAATGTGTACTTTGAAACTCAAAGCTAGATGTCAATTACTCGATAAAACTAGAATTAGTATTTTCAGATTATAAGAAGATAATGGGAGCAGAAGTGCCACGCCATCTTTTATATCATATCATATCATATCATAACTATATGTAAAGTGTCGATGCCTGTTGTGAACAGTACTTTTTAGGCAGGTTTAATTGTAAATATGGATTTTGTTAAGGGTAAAGACTTTGTCCGATTTCTTTGTTAAATTCGCTTATTAGAGGGGTGATTTGGAAACTTGGCTTTTTTTGAATTCCCTGATACATGATTTGAAGCGGTTAGCGGACGTTTATTTTGCCCTCGGGAAAACATTTGGCTAGGTATCCTTTGCTTGTCTTGCATTGCAAGAGATAATGGGATCTCTTTTGAAGAGTGACTTTCGTCCGGTTTCAACGTAAATATTGACTTTATGAGGGGCAATAGTTTTGTCTGGTTTCAATGTGATTTCGTGGTCTTTGAAGGGGGTTCTCGATTTTCTGCTCCATTATTTGAGGGTCTTCTGGTCAACAGAAAGAAATTTGCTTTGATTTTCCCATTTCATTCTTGCTGTCATGGGCTGAGAATGCCACATGTTTTTTTCCCACTTTTTACATACAATACCTGGTGGCAGCAGCTGCCTAATTCTCATCTCTCTGGACTCACCATTTGCCTTCTTTGCATTCTCCGTCAAGCGCCCACCTCTTGCTTTCACCACCTCCTGTTGCTCCTTCATGTGTTTTACTAATCCGGTACTCTGTCCTTCTATCCTCTTAACGAGCTTATCCCTTTGAGAAATTTCCTTCTTCCCTTTCACCCACCTAATCCAACTTAAATTCTATATCCAAACCGCCTCCCATGGGATGTGTTATAGCAAAATTCATAATGCCGGCTATGATGCTATTTTTGTAGTGGTTTATGTATTAGGCATGGAGGTTATGGACCCATTCCATGGCAGGGCAACTCGGATGGCAGATCTGAGATGGGAACAAATTTAATAGTTCCCCTCACTTGCATGCAACTGGATTGCAGCCATGGTACTATTCCTCCCTCTTGGCATTGAATACTGAGCCTTTTCACGCATGATTTTGCTAAGTTCCCAACTTTACTTTGGTATGTTGATAAAGTTTAAAAATCAAAGGCAGTATAGGATATTGGGTATCAAAATTAATTTCTAAATCTAATCCTGTGGTGATATTCAATGTTGGGCCTTGACATCACAGAACAGGTATTGCTTTTTCTTGCAATTTTCTACATTAGATTATTTCAAATAGCCCTTCCCAATGATGCGTTGGGGGTTATATATCCACAAAAATGCTATTTACCGAAAGTTTAGCATATGATCAACTTCTTTCTTTGGGTTGGTAGTAATGGATGCTGTTATTGGTTTTTGTCCAGCAACTAGAAATCAGGGGCCTGTTTGGAACCTGAGTTTTTTGGGAGTTTGTCTAAAATTTTACTGTAGTGCACTGTAGAAGTTTTTGAAAAAATTTTGTAGAAATTTTTGTAAGGTGAAAAACTTTTTTGTAGAAGTTTTTGAAATGTTACTGTAGACGTTTTTTGGATTATTTTTAGAGGTATTTTTAAAACATATTTTTGAGTATTTTATAATTTATAATTTTTATATTTTTAAACATTTATGCATTTATAATACATTTATAAATATTTAGAAATAAATATATTTATATATTTATATAAAAATATATAAATGTATTATATTATATATAATACGTAATATACATATATTTATAAATGTATAAATGTATAATTAATATAAATGTATAAATTATAAATGAATATTATATAAATGTATAAATTATAATTTATAAATGTATATGATGATTATGTATAAATGTATTAATATAATTAATATAAATGTATAAATGTATTAATATTATGTATAAATGTATAATTAATATTGTTTATAATTTATAATTTTTATTGTTTAAATATTTATATGCATTTATGCATTTATAATACATTTATAAATATTTATAAATAAATATATTTATATATTTATATAAAAATATATAAATGTATTATATTATATATAATACATAATATACATATATTTATAAATGTATAAATGTATAATTAATATAAATGTATATATTATAAATGAATATTATATAAATGTATAAATTATAATTTATAAATATATATGATGATTATGTATAACTGTAATATAATTAATATAAATGTATTAATGTATTAATATTATGTATAAATGTATAATTAATATTGTTTATAATTTATAATTTTTATTGTTTAAATATTTATATATATTTATGCATTTATAATACATTTATAAATAAATATATTTATATAGTTATATAAAAATATATAAATGTATTATATTATATATAATACATAATACAAATATATTTACAAATGTAATAATTGTGTATTATTATAAATGAATATTATATAAATATATAAATTAATATATTATAAATATATAAATATATATAAATGTATTAATATAATTAATATAAATGTATAAATGTATAATTAATATTGTGTGTTAATATTATGTATAAATGTATTAATATAAATGTATAAATATATTAGTATTATGTATAAATGTATAATTAATATTGTGTGTTAATATTATGTATAAATGTATTATGTTATACATAATACATAATATAATTGTATATAAATATACATAAATATATATACATAAATGTGCAATATATATAATATGTATTATATATATTAAATATATAATTTATAATATATATAAATTTATAATTACATATTTATATTAATATTAATTTATATGGTATATAATATTTATATAAATATATTTTAAATAAAATAAAATATTTATAATATGTTTAAATAAATATATAATATATATAATAAATTTTTTAGGGTGAAGGACTCAAAAATTCAAAAAAAAATTTTGAGGTTACCGGCGCTGGGAGAGGTGGTGGAGGCGGTGTCTAGTGTGGTGGGTTGGGTGAGGGAGGAAGAAAAGTTTTTGAGAAATTTTTTGTGTATAGATTTTTGAAGTGTGTAGGTAAAAAACTTTGAAAAGTTTTTTGGGGGTTCCTGTAGCAAAAGTTGTTAAAAAACTAGTAGCTAAAAAACTTGGTAAAAAACTAGGGTGCCAAACAGGCTCCAGTATTCGTGATTTTTAGGGAAGGTGTGGTGTAATTGTACGAATTTTCCATTATTAAATTCACTCTGTTTTTTAATATAAATAATAGGATTGCAAAATTATTGGTGACTATCAGTTCATCATTACAGCTTTTGTGAGAGTTGTGCTTCCAAGATTCATGCATGAGTAGAACAATTAGTTAAAGGATCATATGATTTCATTAGAGTCGACTGCTATACTTCTGATGCAACTTCCTATCTATGAAAATTAAGTGAACTTATACCAGTCAAGTTTAGTACCAACGAGCTCAGTCGCAGCTTTATAATTGTTTTAAATTACAGCAATTTTGAAGTTATTAGGCACATTTTGACTTTTCTGTTGTTATAATGTTGCTGGAGTTTTTGAAGTTAGTTGATCATTGAACTACAACAATGATAAGATATCACTTCGGATAGCTCTGCATTCTCTTTTCCTCTTCTGTTTCTTATGGTATTAAGAGTTGAAAAAGCATGGACATTGTGTAAGTTGAGAGCTTTCATATCTGAATAAAAACAAAAGTAGAAAAAAACATGGCCTTTGCATCGAGGAATGCATCTGTGCTAGCAAGATTGGAAAGTACTGATAGGTTGCAATTTTGTCATTTATTTTATTATTAATTTCTCCTATTACCTGACTTGATATGGATTAATTATTAGATTCTACACACTTTTCATAATTTACATTTATTTCAGGAAGTAGATCGAAAATACCATAATAAGAGGCAATTTGATGATTATCAGGAAAGAGCTCAAAGGGCAAGCGTCCGGGGGTATTTTTGAAATAAAAAAATACAAGTCCTATTTAATAATTCACGAAAGACAGTATAAAAAGAAGAAAAAGGAACGCAGGGCTGGTGTCACTTCTTCCTCTCCAGAGGAGGGAGCCGCCGCAAGCATTAGAGTAGACAGTAGATAGGAATTAGAAAAAGTGTCCAGAGGAGAGGATGGCTGGAGCTTAGCTTGGGATTCCTTTTGCCTTTGGAGGCTTTTGAGTTTTGACTAGGACCTCTCCTGCGCATGTCAGGAGCTTAGTTGCTTTCTTTGACTTTTCCTTTTTGTCTTTTAGTACTTTGCTTCCCTCGGATGTTAGGACAAAGGGGAAGCATTGAACTTTCCTCTGTAGTTTTCGTTTTCCTCGATTGCTCAAATGAAGTGAATTTTCCCAATTTCGAAAGACGATGGCCGCTGCTTTCTCTTCACCTTTGTGCGAGTTTTTCGCATCAAACATGAACTAATTTCACCACTCTAGTCAAGGAGCAACGAAGGCTCTGGTTCGCCTAAAAATTGTGAGATCGTTTTAATTTAATCTTTTCCTTTTATTTATTGGTATCCGCACATTTCTTGATTGCTATGCTTATGGTTATTTAATTAATTGATTGTCTTGGATCCAGATAATTAGTTGATTGGGTAATCTATTGTCAATTAGGGCATTAAATCCGTAATTGTTTAATTGCTCTAAAATAGTGACAACTGGCATGATTAGGTTTGTGTCAGGGGAATACGCGGGCTAATCTAAAATAACCCTGGTAGTGTGTTATTTGGTTAGAATATGGCTCCTCTAATACGTAAGGCAATTGGGGAATTAAATTCTATGGGCGTACCTAGGATTATTTCTCAATTAGAGTAGTGATTAACAGGTGTACCTTGATCACCGACACAGTAAGGAGGGGTTGACTGCCATCGCTTGTTTGGTAGTTATAACCTATTTATTGATGAATAATTGGAATTGCCTTTGCTTCAATGATCAACTAGGTGAACCATTGCTGAAGTTATTCCTTGGTTAGATCCTTAGTTATCACTCGTTCGATTTTAGTAAATTGTTATTTAATTTCTAGTTGGCTATTTTATTTTTTATTAATTTACTTTTAGTTGGATTGCTTAAATTGTCACCTCTGAGATAAAAACACCCCCCTTGTCATTGTGAATTTAAAAAGAAACAATTACTCCCAGTCCCTGTGGATTCGACCCTGCTTACCGCTATCTACAGAAATTAATTTTAGTTTGAGCAGGTTTTATTATTGCATAGGCTTCGACAACCTGTCAAGTACAAAGCAATATCCATCTGCTATTGTATATTTTATGACTGCCCAGCTTTATAATGATATACCCTCTGTATTGTTGAAGAAATATGATATATTGAGCTCAAGCTATTGCAAATTTGGGAAAAAAAATCATTGAATCAACTAGGTTGGCATATTATTTTTAGCTTTTAGCTTAGTAGTTAGCTTAGAAGTGAAAAGATGATGAATTTTTTATATTGTTTGGATTTAAGAAAGAAGTCAAAGGATTTAGGACATTAGAGATGATTCAATGCTCTGCAACCACTGTTTCAAATACAAACTGGGCCTTTTTTGAGAACTTTATAACTGCACAGCAGGTTTCCTCTTACTTGCTTATCCATGTTGTATGGAGAGATTTTCTATGGTTTTTTATCAAAATTTTTTTAGGAAATTTGGAAAAGAATGTTATTGAAATAGAGGAATTTTACATTAATTTGCTGGAAGTTTTGTTACTTCCTCTTTTTCTGTGGTGGATTCTAATTAGTAGCTAAAAGATGATGTGTTGAATTGGAGTTTAATATAGTCATGATTAGAGGGTAAGAAACTTTTAAATGTAATTTCCTGGTCAAAAGAAAAATTTTGGCGATGGGATTTGCAGTGTGAGATTCAAGCTCTTGATTGCCTTTCTGCAGCTATTGCAAATAGGATATATTGAAGGGACTAAACGTGTTTCAGGCCTTCCCTACTCACATTGCAGAGAAAAGACCCTACTTGTAGACAAGGAGAATGATCCTTTATCTTGCTATAAAACATGCTTCAATTGTTTAGTTTTTTGGAAATGCAATGATAGTTTCTTGCTTTCACAGTGCTCTTTTTTGTTTTTTTTTGTTTTTGGGAACAATTTTGCTCTTATGAGCTGCACATGGATCGACTAACTCTGCAAGGAAGTTTGTTTCTTGCTTATGGTTAAGTATGTGACTAGAATACTGCTGCAGCTTTTATGCAGAAATGAAACATGCCTAACATTTCATATCTTACGAAGGCTGTCACAGTATCCTTCACCAGATCTTGTAAGCTTGGTTCCAACTTTTGAGCTTCCGTGAAGGAGCAAATTGAAGATCACCTTGGACTTGCTTGTCAAGAGCGAAAATTATCTTTAGCTCAAAGAGAGAGCATACAATAGAAAGGATTTTGAACTGCATTTGAACCTTTTTGTGTATATACAGACCTGTATCAACTATCTCTCACGGGAACTGGGAATTTCAAACTGCGTTTGAACATTGTGTGCATATGCAGGTGAGTAAATATGTACTGCTTCTTTCCTGTTGATAGTTGGAATTGGTTACAATATGAGGTTTAGACAAAATTTTAATCCTATCCTCTTCGGAAGATTAGGGAGCTCAAAAAACAGAGGGAGCTTGCTATTGCGACTAAAGAAGAGGAGAATAGAGGAAGGAGGAAACTGCGGTGGGGACTATTGCACACATACATGCAAAGTTTGAAACGAAAAAGAATCATGGCACAGGAAATGGAAAAGTATATTAAAATTTCCTTTATAAATACTTCACTAGCAATTGAGTTGACAAATGTACCTATCTTGATTTTCATTATGTGAAGATGATTTTTTCTTTTTTTTTTTTTGGAAATTTTATGGAGTTGTATGGTAAAATTTTTGTCCAATCAGCTCTAGAAAATAGAATTTTGTGGATCTTCAAATGCAACAAATAAGTAAGTTAAGCTTATCCTGGGCACAGCCACGCGGTGCGTGGCGCCCAAAACTAGTGTGGTAACAAAAGGAGCTGTAGCAAATTTTCGTTGACAAACAGAGCACAAGAGGCTCACATTCATGCTTTGTGGGAAAGCCAAATGTTGTGGGTCTTGCAAAAATTAATGGGAAACTTTTGACTACAGATTATGGAGACTATTTTTATACTACCTTGCACTCCGGACAGCATTATTGGAAGACACAGCATCGAAAAATGCTACAAATATTTTTAAACTCTTACTTTAGTCCTTAAATTTAAAAATGTGAAACTTTAGTTTCTAAACTATAAAATTTGTCCCAGACATTAATGAAGTAAGACAGATTTTATGCCTAAGTGGATATATTTTAGGGACTAAATTAGAATAAATTTCATACTTTAGGGATTAAAATGGATAAGTTATATATTTTAGGGACTAAAGTATAACAAGTTATATAATTTAGGGACTAAAATGTCCTATTTTAAAGTTTAAGGACTAAAGTGAAAATTTAAGTATAATTAAAGGATACAAAGTGGAATTAATTCCACACGATAATTTCTTCATTTTTTTATGAACAAACGTTAGGATTAGTCAAATTTAAAATGATCATATCCCTCCCTAATAAATAAATATACATGTCATGCATCCAAATGTGCACGCCAAGAAATGGAGAGAATTCATTGGAAAGAAGCCAAATCCTTGCAGGGTTTTCTTAAGCCTATAATGTTGAATTTGAATTTGATAGTTCGCAATTAACCCAAAGTGTCCCCACATAGTTACAAACGAATTTGACATTTTCAACCTATTAAAGAATATAGTTTCTTTAGTATCAAAAAAAAAAAGAATATAGTTTCTTTATCCGATGAACCCATACTAAAACAGTAAAATGTACACAGCTCGTCTTCCTTTCAAGTTCATGCAATCATTTGCTTGTTAATTTTCTTCAACTGATGAGTTGTCAGATGCCAAAAAAAGAAGTGCTGGGGTATTATTTACTTTGCAATATATTAATTTGAGGAGTTAATTAAGCTACTAAAGCATGGAGATCTAGTGAAACTTTGGAATTACTGGCCAATGAAGCAATGCTTTTCATTTTTTTTTTGGCTTAAAAGAAAAGACACAGAGCCTTCCCAAGAATAATTTGAAGATTTAATGTGTAATTTACACGATTTGAAAGCTAGTTCAAAAGACAAAGTGAACAGAGGAATTTCAATCCATCTAATCTCCTGGAAATTGCATAGAAAAATATGAAAATAAAAGCCATGTCTAGAAAAGCTAGGAAAGTGTAAGGGAAAGATGATGAACCACAAATCAAGACTTCGTATCAGCACAAAGCCGTATTGTAACTGTTAGTATTTGTTGGCAAATTTAAAAAAAAATTAGGACTTTCGTTAATTTAACTTTAGCAATGAGTCTATATTAGGTGATTGCGTACTTGAGTGGCTTCTGGGTTATAAATAGGTTATTTTATAGTATTTTTCTATAAGATTATTTTTCTACCTCCAAGTGTTAGCTTTAAGATTCAAATTTTGAATCTAACAATGAGGAAAAGTCCAAGAGCTCTTCTTTGGTTATTAGACCAACTACAGTGTGGTAAGAGTTTATAGGACTTATTGATCACAATTTATGTGACATTTTTCATTGTTGTAGATATAAAATTATTGTGATTTGATTTCTTTATTCCCTCCCACATAATTAGTATGTGATTATGTAATTCTTCAATTCTTTGATCATTTAAAATATTAATATTAGAATTCTAAATTTTAAGATCTCCAGCATTTCCTTTTCTTTCCAGTAACTCTTTCTTTTTTTTCTCCTCTTTGGGCTTCTTTCTAATAACTCATACACTACATAGTCAAGCTTAGGTATGGCAGAAATGATTAAACATAGAAATGCCAAAATGAATCAGAAAATAAATTGCCATTTTCATTTTTAATAGCGGAATTTATAGACGTGATGAGGAAATAAATTTCAGGGTTTTTAAAAATATTTTTAAGTAGAGAAGGTGCGAAATTTAAAAAGTGGAAAGGGAAAAAGGAGATTTGAACTCAATACCTCTAATTTCTAATATTCCAATCCTAATCACTAGATCAAAACATCCTTAGATAGAATACATATATCTTATATGATAGGAAGGCCAGAGTAACAACTATAACAATTGTATAGCACATTGATAATTTGCTATTATTCTAATAGCATATAGGGTGCTCACGAGTTAAGTCGAGCTAAAATACATGTTTGAGCTCATGTTCTAGTTTTCAAGTAACTTGTCTTAACTTGAATTTAACGAATATTTAACTTGCCTCGAGCTGGAATTCCTTCTTTGAATGCCCTGCTTCCTACTTGGATCAGCTCACTTATGCAAGATGTCACGTTAAGGAATACCAGTGTTAGTTTGAGTGCCTTGTAATCTTGAGCAAAAGAGTACTTATTTTCCCTCCCAATATGAAGATTGAAATGTAATTAGCATAACACATTATACATGCCATATCAAATTCAAACTCATCAAGAAAAGTTAGAGATCAGCTAGAACTCATAATATTGCTTATGTTATTAGTTGCTGTTTATCATTATATACCTGAAAGCAAATCCATTCGGATCCAAATTCTGCTTATGGAATTTAGCAGGGAGGGAGTCAACCTTGATTACTTGTAGAAATCTGAATTTTCTGCATCTATTGTTTGCCTGCATGTGTTCATGAGGAACGCAGATAAAAGAATGTGTACAAGTTATCTGAGTGTGTCTCTCTTTTCTTCTCAGGAGATATCTAAATGTCTTTGCTGCAGGAGTACAGATAAAACCTATCTATAATCTATTATCAATCAACTGACTTGTTTTTGTTGTAATAATAGCTTGTTAGGTATGGCCTGGTCATACTACTCAATGCTTTAATGTGGGGATGTTAGGTAAATAGCCTAAAGCTCTATCATCTCTCCAAGCTACCGTTACAAACTTTGCAACGAACTTTCTCTCTTCTGGATTGGCTGGATTCTTCCTCTTCAAAGAGGTGCTGCCATTTCAGGTAATTAAGATGATTTTCAGAGGTCAGGACACCTGCACACTTCGACTTATTATGATAGCAAGAGTTTTCCCAAATCCTGCCTTATCCATGGCTACATGCCACAGTTTTACTCATATGATAGCAGTGTTCAAGCATCAGTCTCTGTGGATTCATTTCTTGATGAGTTGTTAAGAAATGCCCAAACATGTACTCACACACACACTTGCAACCCTCCTGGCCCTGATGCTGCACATACTCACACATGTTACCATACTCATACCCAAGTCATTCCATCTGAGAGAGTAGAAAATCCTAGTGAGAAAGTAGATGGTCCTTGTGATAGTAGAAAGTCAACATCAAAGACTAGGAGGTCTTCTGGAAATAGAGAATCTGTTAGGAAATATAGGGAGAAGAAAAAGGCGCATACAGCTTACTTGGAAGAGGAAGCTAAGAAACTGAGACTGGTAAACCAGCAGTTGATTAGGAAAGTGCAGAGGCAAGCTATTCTTGAAGCAGAAATCTCGAGGCTTAGAAGCCTTTTGCTCGATGTTAGAGGGAAGATTGATACTGAATTGGGGGCTTATCCCTTACAAAAGCAGTGTATTTCAAGCACTAAAGTTAAAGAAGGGGATTCTGGGATGCAATTTTCTGGTCTGGCAATGGAGCTTCAGTGTGAGAGTGATTTAACTTGCTTCCATCCTCAAGGGGATTCATCCATAGAGGATGGTGGTTTTGGTGGATGTGATAAAATGGGAGCTTCATCTTGGGAAGGAAACTGCCAGTCTGCAACTGTTGCTTGTAAAGCTAATGGACGTGCAGAAAGAAATGGTATGGACTCCGTGGAAACAAGGCTTTCATCTGCATCTCAAGCAGAGTAATCAAGAGCCAAGGCAAGATCTCAATTATGACCTTCCCGATTGTCAAGTCTTATAGAACTTCTGCTTCAGTTAAATTTATGACAGAACTATGCTTGGTTGGCTGGGTTAATACACATCTGAAGTACTGAATATTCCGAGAATATAGTCATAAATCAGGTTAACACTCTGTTTTATAGAGAAGTATAAACCTGAAGATATTTTTGTACTCAAAAGGGAAAAAAAATTGTCCCCTATAGTATATGGTATCCTCCATGTATGAGAGCACTGATTGATGTACATAAATATCTATTTCACTAGTGCGGTTTTCAACATTTTGGTGGCTGTATAATAGCACCCCTGAGTAGCTCTCTATGTGGTGGGATTTATGGTAGACTACCAGAATACTTAATGGATGTTATCTTTTCTCTACGTTGGTGTAATTGTGATTTGATTGTATTATGCAAAGATTCTTTGATTAGGAATTTAGGCACCAATTGAAGTAGAAGCCCTTTTTCTCAACACTAGCAACTTCCTCTCTGAAGTTTCCTTTTAGCACAGATTGGTGCAGGTTATGAGACTAGGAAATTTGTATCTATACAAGGCCGTACAGATGACAAGCTTGATGGATAGGGTTAAGCATCCCATATCTTTCGACTGGATTTGGGGCAGGGACGGTCATCAGTATGACCGTCCCTGCACGGTTAAAAATTTGTGCGGCTGAAAATTGGCTCTCAAAATTTTGTGCGGCTGAAATAACACCATGTAACTCGAAATCCGCGCCAAGTGTGGGACCCACCACTATCTGTTGTGAAAATACATCCTGTGAAAAAAAAGTTACGCGCAGTTGAACCAATGTTACGCGCAGTTGAAATGAGCTAAAATTGGCAGGGACGGTTGCACCTGCAACCGTCCCTGCCCCGAGTCCCTTTCGACTTTGCTGAATGTCAGTATCATTTAAGGACAGAGTATTCGTTGGTCATTTCCTATCCTTGCAAGGGTGGTTAATTACTCGAACATTTCTTTTCTGATAAGTAAGTTTTCCATGAAGATTTTGAAGTTCAACGAACGCCTGAATTCTTGGAACATTTAATCCTTCCCCATAATTGATGTTGATTAAACGCAAGATATTTACTGAAACTGCACAATGCCATGTTAACCAATTTGACCCATTTGTTGAGGTAAACAATTTTCATTGAGGTGACAAAATGGATAATCTGTTGAGGTAAACAATTTTCATTAACAAAAAGGATGTGTAAATTATACAAGAAACAAATCGAATATGGTACTTGACAAATGTTGAAGAGAAGTCGTCAAAAGTAGTTGATTTGAACTGCTGACTGGACTAGGTGAAGCAAATACTTATTTAACATGACAATCAAGCCACATTTTCACTGAAAAGTAAATATTTGTGTCTTAACTTTCCTTCTGTATTTTCACAATCTGCTATTCGTTTAGATCTTTAACACTAATTTCCATTTCCTAGTGGATGTGATGATTCGAAGTTTGACTGCAGACATAATCATGTTAATACTTCCCAAATTCACGTCAGTAATATGATTGAAACGAAAATATGCCAGGAGTGTCCAAAAACTAAGTTTTGAAATCAAAAAAGAAATGCAAAGGAATTACAAAATGTAGCCCTATTGTTAATTGCAAAGAGAAAGGAAAAGTTTTTCTATGATCCAATGTAAAAAGTGACTCCGGAGGAATGCACCAAAAAGGAAGAAGAAATTAATCTCAAAAGTTGAAAAACTCCTGATTTTGCAAATGCAAGGCAAGAACTAAGATGTGGCTTGCACCTTTTCAATAACATCGTTGGAGTAGACAATTAGATGTTCTGCAAGGTTGGCCATGAACAGAGAAAAATCCCGAAAGAGAAACAAGAACTAAAGAAAAAGTTGAGGAGATTTTCAGCAGAAAGGTGGGATGGTATGCACAGGAAATGATTCTTCTGTGATTTGAGGCATTGGAGCATTCGAAGAAAATGAATCTGATAGAGGCCCCTGAGGTCAAGCTCAATCAAGTTCTAAGCAATATTCTATTTAGTTCACTATTGAAAGCTATGCAGTTTACATCAGAAACCCTGAGGCCAATCTTTCCCCTCCCATTCTGCCCTTGTATAGTAATTTGAGCAATGAATACCACATTTTTCATGCATAAGGGAAGCCGGGAAGTTGCCAACCACTCTTTTTGCAGCGACTAGAGCTGAAAGCAGTCAGCTATTTCCATATCTTCAAAATGGAACAGCTATTTCCATATCTTCAAAATGGTTAAGTGTTGAAGACGCTTGTAGGTCATTGTTCTTCAGCTCTTATGCTGCTCCAAGTGAGAGATTGTAAGGGTGCAACGTGCAAGACAGCAGCCAGTATCATGGAAGCGACTCTTCTTCATCGGTGCCACTAATCTTGGATTCTCAGCGAGAGGGGAAACTCTGGATATCCACCATCAAAAGGGTATGGTTGCAGTCTAGAGGCAACATCGAGCTAAAATGCTCTCAGCCACAGGATGCTCCCACATTTTTGAACATTAATGCGCGAGGAAGGATTGCATCTTTGCAAGCAGCAAATTGAACTCCTTGCAATACGTACTTCTGAGAAGAGGCACAAAATAATCATAGCCCCAATTCTGATCAAACATAACAATGATTTGCCTTTCAAATTTTTGTCCATTTCTTATGGAGAAAGTGGAAAGAGGAGGAGCAGGAAAGGCAACTGCAGGTGATCCCGCACTTGCTGTTCATGGAATGACCTCTTTTAAGTACCAGTTGTTTCAAGAATAGTGCTTGAATTACAGGAATGCATTCCAATTTATCAAAGGTCTACAAGAATATATGAAAATATTTACAATGAACACAAAGTGCAACATACCTAGAATATCTCGGTGCATGGGGTAAATATGAAAATATTAGTAGCAGTGGAGCAGAGTATTAGAGATGGATTGTGCAGCAAATACAGAACTAAACAATTTATACCAAAGATAGAATGCTGTCAATGGTACTCCATGAGGAAAAGCATACAAGGGGAAGAGATAGCAGAAACCACTTCAAATTAGTTGTCTTTTCCTTTTCAGAAAATTTGATTCTTCAGTATGTATGCTTCCTTTCTGTTTATTATTAAAACAAGTGACCTGAAGTTCTATGTTTTGGAACTCTCAATCAATTATTAGTATAAGAATTGTTGATAGTTAGTTTCAAAAAGTTACTCATATGATGTTTATACCCTCTTTGTGTAGAAGGATCTTGGAAAGTTGAAAATTTACACAGCAATCACACAAATGCAAGGTGTAGATAAGAATGAAATATAGTCATAACTGTCATCAACACAAATATCCATACTGATTTTGGGCTCATTTTGTTTTTGCACCCCTTTCTACTCTCTCTCCGTATTAATTTTATGAACTCTTCATCTATTTACGATTAGACACAAATAAATATCTAGCAATGGTGCCTTTTACATGCCTAATGCTACCAAGTCAAAAGGGGTAAAATACCATTGCAACCAACAAAAAGCACACAAGTCTGGACTATATTCAGAAAGGGCCATGTCAAGTCTATAGCAAGAAACATTACCTTAATGCAAGGGATAATGAAAAACTGAGGAAGCCAAAAATATTTGAAGGAAACCAACATCTTACTAGAAGTGGAAGATGCAAAAGGAAACACTGCAATAGTTTAACATAGGAGTAGGAGTACAAGCTAATGGAAGTATTAACTTGGAAAAATGTCCGGATAGATATTCTGCATAGCATATTTATTCACAAAAAGAGTGAAGGACATACAGGAATTGATAACCTTAGTGGTATGCAACATTTTAATCTAAGAACAATCTTTATGACAGAGATAAAACCATAAAGAAAAGGATTTTTTTTGGTACCCCCAATACGTCTTGCATAAACAAAGTACTCAAAAAAGGAAATATGCCTTCCAAGACGAATAAGCAAAGGATGACATTACTGAAACCCATGACAATTTGTGTTTGAGACAAAGAAGCTGTTAGGCTGTGCCATATCCCTTCAATTTATCATTTCCTCCATTCATTTCCACAATTTCTTCCCGTTTCAACTTTTTGGTCTTGTTTAACATGTCTTATGATATATAAAATTAAATGAATATTTTGAAGAAAGCTCGGTGAAAAGAGCTACAAAGAAGCAGATAACTGAACATAACTAATGCGACTTGAAGATTTTACTGAACTTCATATGATATGGAATACACAGGAAATTCAAATGACATAAAACATCCTGCTAAGTAGTAAGGTATCAATGACTGAAAACATATGACGGTGATAATATGGCTCTTACCAGGTATTCTCTCAGCTTAAGCTCAAAAGAAGCCAGCCAACTCTGGATATGAAACAACTGTTGACATCTATAGGACCCAAGATCAACTAACCAAGTTCTCCAAGAGTCAAGATATTGAAGCATCACTTTTCATCCAGTAATAAGACAACCTGATTAGATATTTTGACAGGTGCCGAACCTGTACAATAATAAATACCTACTCGAGAAAAATACAGATTTTGTATATAGCGGTGAGTAGGGTCGAATCCACAGGGACTGGGGATAACTCGTTCCTTCTAGAGTCCAGAGTATGGGGGGTTTTGGATTAAATGCTAACTAAATAAGTTAACTGCAGGAAATAATTAATTCAAAGAAATAATTAAGGGGAAACTCTAGCCAAGGGTACACTTCAGAAATGGTTCATGCAACTGATCATTGATTCACAGATAATCCCATATTTATTAATAGACCAGTTATAGTTGTCATGCACGCGATAAACAACCAACCTTTCCTTAATTTTTCGATAGTTAAGGTACGACCATTAACTATTTCTCTAACCCAAAAACAACCCTAGGTACGACCGTAGGATTTAATTTCTAGATTGCATTAATAAATAGAAAGGCCCAATCCTAACTAACAAACACGCTACGAGGGTTTGTTTAAGTTAGATCGTATGCTCCCCTGACATAAACCTAATTACGCCAGTTGCTACTGAGATAAAGATAACGAACAATTACGGATTCAATTATCCCTATTTAGCAAAATAGCCTATGTGAATAATTAAATATTGCGCATCTATTCAATCACTCACACGAGCTATAGCAATTAAAAGCAGGGAACATATAAATACCAATAAATTAAGGAAGCAATTAAAATAAATTAGATCTCACAGTAATTGTTGAACCAAATCTTCAGTTGTCCCCTTGACTAGAATTACGAGGTTAGTCCTCCATTAATGGAGAACAACCATGCGGAAGAGCTCCGAAAAGAAAACTAAAACTATGCTAAAAGCCTAAACTAAAACTATTGATAAGATAACCTCCCGTACGTTTGTCTTCTTTTTAAAGCCAAAGGCAAATGACTCATGCTATCTAGTGGTCCCCACGGATTAGAAGTCAAAGAGCAAAAGAATTGGAGCTCAGCCGAATTCCTCCTTTTCAAGCCTCTGTACGTTTCTCACTTAAAGACCAAAGGAAAGTGACTAATGCTCCCGTGGTCCCCGCACAAATTGAGAGTCCAATTCCCACAAGTAAGCTCCAGCCGAATTTTCCTCTTTTCGTTTCCTCTCGCTCCTCAAAGACTTCAACTCCTAATCAGCAAAAAGAAATGCCATCCGTCTGTTTCGTGAAGCTCGTTTGGTGTCTCTCACATGTGTAGCAACTTTCTCCAACAGGTCCCCTTTTTTAGCACTTTTAATTTCATCTCCTGTAGATAGGTCCAAATACCAAATATAAGTATAAATTAACAATTTAAACAATATTTGGCAAGGGCAAAGGGGAAAATTAATAATAAAATAACTAACAATTATCACCCTATCAATTCCCCCCACACCTAAATCATGCTTGCCCTCAAGCATGAGAACAGCAATTGAACACCAAAAAATTCGACAATGGCTATTGCTCTATCCAACAAATTGCCAAGATATCAAGAAAAATAATAATCAAGCATCAATGGTCAAGTCCAAGAAGCATCACTCCGGTTAGCTTCTAAACCACAAGATCCTCTAATTTCATGTTAACTAATCTAAGAAGAAGGAATAGCGCATAGCATTTATCAGCAAATGGTCCAACTATTAACCAAAATCTCAACATTAAATCCATAAATCGGCAAGCTGACTTTTATTATACACTAACACAACCTTCACATTTTTTTCACATTTTTTCTACTTTTCTCTCTCTTTTTTTTTTTTTTTTCAATAGTAACAAAAGACTTAGTCGCTAGCCATTTGAGCCTTTTGACGCGAACTCTAACATTGGCCAGATGAAGGAGCCCGGTTACTCAGCTTCTATCGCCACGTGACCACGTACTCATAGGAATTACTACCTTTTGACGCGAGAATCGACACTTTTAGGTGCAGATCCCCGGTTACTCAGTAGTAACTAATAGCGGAGTACAGTCAAGTTTATTCATAGCTAAAAATCACAAAAACTCAATATAACACAAGAACCAATAGAAAACTTGCATCAGCTAGCCTTATTTTCAAACATGGAGAACTAAAGTTAATAACCGGACCAATTCACTAAAAATGCCAATAATCATTCCCTGTGCCTAGGAAAGTTAACCAAAAATTATAAGAGTAAAACAATCATTGATATTCACCAAAGAGATGTTTTTGGATTCAACCACATTAACTTGATACCCTTTTATTATTAAAACTTGGCAAAAGTAGAAATAGAGGCAATAATCCAACATCAAACCTTGGCATGCACTTACGAGCCAATCACTAAAAAAGAAGAAAAAGAAAATGAACGAAAGACACTAGCACCATAACTGCTCCCCCCACACCTAAATCCTACATTGTCCTCAATGGAGGTAATACAATAATTAAAGCGAAGAGGATAACGAGACTTCCCTGCTGAACAGCTAAGGGATAGGAGGGAACAGTGGAGGGAAGCCGAGTTCTGAGACATCCTTGCCACTTGGCGTAGAGAATGCGCACTGAACAAACTCCCAATTGAACAAACGAGTGCAGTATTGCAGTTCACCCAAAATCTCAACAAATGGCTCCAGTTGGCCAGCTAAAGTCTTAACCCAAGATCAGCAATTCCATTGAAAACAGCATAGATATTGGACAATAAGAACGCAGCCAACCAAATGGAGGTACCCAATTGAGGTATAAGACCCGCATGCTACATGAATGCTGCCAAATTCTGCGCCATGCTATGCACATTGTTAATTAGACATAATCACTAAGCAATAAGCAATGAAAGTGGCACAGTAGCCTTCCAAATCAACAAACAAAAGCAGAAATTACTCAACTCACGTCACTCCAATGGACTCAAAACAGAAGGCAGGACAATAGACTCAGGTGAAACCAAAAATGACCCCAACAAGGTAGCAAATAATGACAAAATGAACTGGTGCCTAAAGCCCAAAAGTTGTCACCAATTGGAAAGTCCAACACATAACTCAACTGGGAGCAAATATAAGCACAAGGGTTTGGGTTTTCAAGCAAACAGCTGACCAAACACACAGGGAAGAAGCAATTCAAATAAGCCGCCCAAAACACTGATAAATCCATCAGCACAAGCAGTACCAGAAACAGAAGAAACCAAAACGGCAATCAATTGTGGCAAATAACTCCCAAGGCAGCCCCAAACATGCACTAGAAACTCCAAGCAAGGCACAGGTAAAGAAAATCAAGCAATATACCACTTGCTAATATCCACCCAAAATCCCAACAAATGCTCCCAAGAAATCAGCAAGTCTAGTAATAGCAGGTCAGCATTTAGGCAATAACAACTTAGTCACAAGTTCTGAGCTTTCAATCCCAACAGCCACACCAATGAAAATGAATAAATGTTAGGCAACTACCACAACCAGTACCACTGGTGTACGCACAGGGAAGAATGAAATCAAACGGCAAACTCAATTCACTAAGAAATACAAACAACACTAGACAGTACTTCAAGAGCCCAAACAAATGACAATTATATTAGACTAGGCAAATCAGTTGCAGGTCATAACCCAACCCACGGGCTCCAGTAACACAGATGCAAGCCAATCAAATTTACTCAATGAAATCGTAATCATCAAAATCCCATCATCAAGAAATTGGAATCGTAGACCACAAAATTAGTAAGAAAAACCTGGCACCAGGGAGGTTGGGCAACCAACGGCAGCGCTGATCTGTGCGTCGCGAGTGGTGGAAGTGGACGAGCGGCGTGGTCTGTCAGCTTGGGCTTCGTCGACGAGCTGTGGAGGCGCTGGTGCCACGCGCGGGCAGCGCACGGAGGGCAGAGAGAGGTGCTGAGCAGCTCGCTGGTGGAGCTGAGCTGAGGAGGTTCGCGAGCTTAGGAGTTGATGGGTCGGCCAGCAGGTGCGGCGCGGGCTGGTGGTGGGGCTGGTCGGCCAGCAGTTGCTAGGTGGAGGAGGCGCGCGAGCTGGTGCCTCGCGCGTCGTGGGTCGGCGGAGCTCTTGGCGGCGCGCAATGGAGAGGTGGCGGCCGTGTGCAGAGGTGCTGTGGCCGCGGCGTCTTCGAGTGAGGAGCTGCTGCGCGACGGCTGAGGGCGCTTCAGCAGCGGCGGCGGACAGAGGGCTTCGGTCAACAGAGAGGAAGAAGAAACAGGGGAGAAGGAAGAAAGAAAAGAGAAAGAAGAAGAAAGAAAAAGAAAAGCCCCTTTTTTTTTGTTTTTTTCTGTTTTTTTTTTTTCATTTGAGACTTTTTTTTTTTTTTTAATATTTGACACTAAAGCTACGTTGATAAGAAAGAGTTTCTGTGTTGTTTTTTTTTAATTTTTTTTTGAAATTTTTTTTTCATTGGCAAATTTCATTTTCGAGATTCAAAAGCAGAGATAACCAACAATCAACAACCGCTCTTGAATTTTTTAAAATACTTATCTCTCCCGCGAACGTGACGTGGGCACGCCATGAAGGCACGGAATCTGGAACTCTCCAGGTGACTTGACGCGGGCACGTCATGAGGGTAAGAGAGCTCCCAGAAGTTTCTGATCGCGAGCTTCCTGCACGTCACCACGCGGGCGCGTCATGACTGAAGGTCACCTACAAATCAGCAAAAACGAAAATTAACACCCAAAATCAGTCAAATTCAAGGAAGACAGATTTAAACTAACAAATAAAATCAAACAAACAACTAAAAGAAATTGGGTTGCCTCCCAATGAGCGCCTTTCTTTAATGTCTTTGGCTAGACATTATCATGTTTTGCTCATGGAGGATAAAATCTTGTGGCTCGCTTCAATGCTTCATCTTCAACGTGATCCTGGTAACCCTCATAGATGGAGTAATTCTTGGGCACACGAGTTACGGGCTTCCATGGACTAGTAAATGGCGCTAAACAAGTCAACAATGATCTGCATTCTCCACTCACTCCTCCATCACACGCATTCATTGGTTCAAGATATTTTGCCATCTCCACTCTTAACTTATTCCTGTCATGAAATTTTAAATTTTCTGGTATAATAAAATCAATTTCAGTAACAGGAGTTGAAGAATAGGAGCCAGGAAAATATTGATTAAGGAGTGGAGAAGATGTCACCGCATTTGGAGATTGTTCACTGGATCCATTCACTTGAACGAGTTGATCTTGGAGTCTCATTTCTTGCACTTCAGCTTCCTTTTCAACTGCATCTTTAAATCCGTTTTCTTGAAACTCATGCAGTTCCATGTCATTTGGCCGGACAATTTCACTCTCATCTTCCTCAAGATTGATATTGGTTTGTGAGGGCAATTCTTCAAGGTGAGCCTCTAATCGCTCTATCCTGGCTGTCAATTGACGCAGTTGATCCGCCAGGTCGCGACAGCTCGCTTGTGTCTTCTGATGATATCGATTTAGGCTCGCTTGTGTCTCCTGATGAAATCGATTTGAATTAGCAATTAGTAAACCTATCATTTCTTCAAGAGACATACCTGACACGGAGGATGATTGCTGAGACTCTTGCTGTTGAAAATCCATTGGCCCCGTCGCATAATCAAAATTGGAATTATCCCACCATTCTTGATCATACCCGTTTGAATAAGGGTCATACTGCGTTTGATATTGGGGTGGAAAATCTCCAAAAGTATCAAGTGGAGTACTTAAATTATCTTGAAATACGGGGCATGTGTCAGTTGAATAACCTGAGTCAAAATAAGTTCCACAATTTGCAACAGCCCATTGATCATTAGAAAAAACATGAGTCTCATAACCCCATTCAGGAACAAAGTCCAGTCTATCATCAAAATATGGAATGTTAGCAGCCATAAAAAAATAAAAAAAAATAAGAGAAAAATAAATTAAAAAAAATGAAAACAAGATAAACTCAAAAAGAAACAAATTAATCTGACACCAGTCCCCGGCAACGGCGCCAAAAATTGACAGGTGCCGAACCTGTACAATAATAAATACCTACTCGAGAAAAATACAGATTTTGTATATAGCGGTGAGTAGGGTCGAATCCACAGGGACTGGGGATAACTCGTTCCTTCTAGAGTCCAGAGTATGGGGGGTTTTGGATTAAATGCTAACTAAATAAGTTAACTGCAGGAAATAATTAATTCAAAGAAATAATTAAGGGGAAACTCTAGCCAAGGGTACACTTCAGAAATGGTTCATGCAACTGATCATTGATTCACAGATAATCCCATATTTATTAATAGACCAGTTATAGTTGTCATGCACGCGATAAACAACCAACCTTTCCTTAATTTTTCGATAGTTAAGGTACGACCATTAACTATTTCTCTAACCCAAAAACAACCCTAGGTACGACCGTAGGATTTAATTTCTAGATTGCATTAATAAATAGAAAGGCCCAATCCTAACTAACAAACACGCTACGAGGGTTTGTTTAAGTTAGATCGTATGCTCCCCTGACATAAACCTAATTACGCCAGTTGCTACTGAGATAAAGATAACGAACAATTACGGATTCAATTATCCCTATTTAGCAAAATAGCCTATGTGAATAATTAAATATTGCGCATCTATTCAATCACTCACACGAGCTATAGCAATTAAAAGCAGGGAACATATAAATACCAATAAATTAAGGAAGCAATTAAAATAAATTAGATCTCACAGTAATTGTTGAACCAAATCTTCAGTTGTCCCCTTGACTAGAATTACGAGGTTAGTCCTCCATTAATGGAGAACAACCATGCGGAAGAGCTCCGAAAAGAAAACTAAAACTATGCTAAAAGCCTAAACTAAAACTATTGATAAGATAACCTCCCGTACGTTTGTCTTCTTTTTAAAGCCAAAGGCAAATGACTCATGCTATCTAGTGGTCCCCACGGATTAGAAGTCAAAGAGCAAAAGAATTGGAGCTCAGCCGAATTCCTCCTTTTCAAGCCTCTGTACGTTTCTCACTTAAAGACCAAAGGAAAGTGACTAATGCTCCCGTGGTCCCCGCACAAATTGAGAGTCCAATTCCCACAAGTAAGCTCCAGCCGAATTTTCCTCTTTTCGTTTCCTCTCGCTCCTCAAAGACTTCAACTCCTAATCAGCAAAAAGAAATGCCATCCGTCTGTTTCGTGAAGCTCGTTTGGTGTCTCTCACATGTGTAGCAACTTTCTCCAACAGGTCCCCTTTTTTAGCACTTTTAATTTCATCTCCTGTAGATAGGTCCAAATACCAAATATAAGTATAAATTAACAATTTAAACAATATTTGGCAAGGGCAAAGGGGAAAATTAATAATAAAATAACTAACAATTATCACCCTATCATATTTTCACTTGAATAACTAAGCTTGATCTAGTTGATGCATCACAGGGTTTAAGAGGTTTACATGCCAGAAAGAAGTCCTTTTTCAATTCTGAAGACCAAGTTGATGCATCATAGGGTTTAAGATGTTTACATGCCAGAAACAAGTCCTTTTTCAATTCTAAAGGACTTCAACTAAAATTCAAGGCCTTCAACTAAAATTCACTTCAAAGATTCCAATATTGCTAGGATGGACTTCAATAAAAGTAGGAAAAAGTTTGTGATCACCAAAAGTTCATCACCAAAGTTCTTTTTCTGATTACCAAGGGCTAAAATAAGTTTAATGTTTAGGATTCCCTAGAAACTATCATCAGAATGATTGATGATTAGTGTCAAAAGACAACACAAGGAGTAGATGAGGATGAAATCAAGAAACATAAATATGCATTCCTACTATTTCGAACCTTTCTTTCTTTTTCTCTTTTACCCCATCTTGCAATCTGAAAATCAATTTACTCAACTCTTTCACCTATTTAGAATTAAAAAAAAAAATCTCTAGCTAGCACTGGTGCCTTTTGATATTTAGCATCCCCATTCAACATAAAGCACCCAAGTCTAGACTATATTTAGAAGGGCCGTGACAATTCTAGATCTGAAAGCCAAGACTTACGCAAGGAATAATGAGAACATGATGTTAAGCCCCGAAAAACATACTTGCATGATAGATTTCAGCTTGTGATGTTTAGGTTGATGGTTTCCAGAGTGGTCTATTTGCTACATGGAAAACCGAGAAAGCTAAAAGATATGTGGAGGTTACCAGCATCTTAGCAACAAAAATTTTTCACTTAATCAGTAAACCTCAAATTATAAATAAAAGATGCAAAAGAAATTGCCACAATAGTTAAAAATGCGTAATAGGATGGAAGCATTTAAATTCAAGAAATCTTAGGAAAGATGTCTTGTAGTAGCATGAAAATACAGAAGAGATTAAGGAAATTCAAGAATTAACAAAAAAAAAGAAAAGAAAAGTGAAGGTACAATGATTGATAGGTTGCATTTTAGTGGGTATTTTGGGCATTATTGCATAATTAATTGACTGAATATTTTCGTTAATTGGGTGGATTCTACTGATATTTTGTTTTGGTGCTAATTGCAGGAATGGTTGCTGAAAAGCGCTTAAATTCAACTTTTAGAAGATTCATCGGAGTGGGGCCCGTTTGAGAAGCGGAAAAAACCTAATTGTAATAGATTTTATTTTAATATATATTTCTAGGGAGTCTTGCTGCAATGGAGAAAAGTAACAATTTGTAATTTATCTCTGGCGCGGCTTAGGTTAGAGGGCAGTCTTCGTTTTTCTCTGTTTTGGAGAGGAGACGGGGCGCCGCAGCCTGAGGGGTAGAAAGTCAACGGACAGAAGCCATTATTGTTGACTTGTGAGAAACCAACTCTGGATGTTTTGACTTGACAAATTGAAAAGGAAAAAAGTGAGAAACTTTTCTCTCGGATGTTTTGGTAGCAATTGGGAGAAGAAAAAGAATAGCCGCCGTTGTTGACTTTTCTAAGCTTTGGTTTTTCACTTTTGCTGACGACAACTACATTGAACACTCTGCCTTTCATACGCTTGGGTTTTCGGAGACAAGTGCAAGAAATCAAAATCTCTTGCTCTGGTCTTCTGCTCTTGACCAAAAGAAGGGGTCCGATACAGCGACGTATCCCAATTCTCCACGCGCGCTTGGTCCTCCATTAATGGAGGGCTAATTCTCTAATTCTAGTCAAGGGGGCAACTGACGAATTGGTTCATCGATTACTGTGAGATCTAGATCATTCTTTATTATTTTTCTCATTTATTGGTATTTACATATTTCCTGTTTCTAATTGTTATAGCCTTATGCATGATTGATTAGTGCGCAATAATTAATTGTTTATATAGGCTATTTTGCTATATAGGGGTAATTGAATCCGTAATCGTTCGTTACCTCTATCCCAGTAGCAACTGGCACAATTGGATTTGTGTCAGGGGAATATTTGATCTGGCTTGAATGAACCCTCGTAGCGTGTTTGTTAGTCAGGATTGGGCCTTTCTAATTATTAATGCAATCCGGAAATTAAATCCTACGGTCGTACCTAGGGTTGTTTTTGGGTTAGAGAAATAGTTAACGGTCGTACCTTAGCTATCGATAAATTAAGGAAGGGTTGGTTGTTTAGCGCGTGCGAGACAACTAGAACCAATCTATTAATAGATGTTGGAATTATTTTTGCATCAATGATCAGTGCATGAACCATTTCTGAAGTATACCCTTGGCTAGAGTTTCTTTTAATTATTTCTTTTAATTAATTATTTTCTGCATTTAATTTGTTCAGTTGGCTTTTGATACCAAAACCCCCCCATTAATCCTGATTTGAAAAGAAACAAATATCTCTCCAGTCCCTGAGGAGACGACCCTACTTACCACTGTCTACTAGTTAGGGAGTTCAGTTAAATAATTAATTCAGGTATATCGGATTAAGCACACTCTTCGGGAACAGGGTGAATCAAGTAACCCATTGCACACCTAGAGTCCCTGCTCCAGTACTCGAATTAATTACTAGCTGTTTCAGGTGGTAGTTAGGATTTATTATTTATTATTGCACAGGTTCGGCACCTGTCAATTTTTGGCGCCGTTGCCGGGGACTGGCGTCTGAATTATTTGTTTCTTTTTGAATTCAGTTTTTATTTTGTTTTATTTTATTTTTCTTTTTCTTGGTACTTTTGCTAGTTTATGCCCCGTTCTTCTCGCACAGGTGACTTGGTATACGATCCTGAGGTTGAGAAGGCAGCACGTAGGCGAAGGCAAGAGACCAAGAGACAAAAAGAAGGGTACTCATTTTCTGAAAACGAGTCAATAGAAGACGAATTGAGCATGGCCAACACCCAGACATTACGGGAGCTGGCTACCCCAGAACTGACTCATCAGCCCTTGTGCATCACGTTCCCAACTCTGGCTGAGAATACCTCATTCGAGTTGAAATCGGGGTTGATTCAACTCCTACCTTCGTTCCATGGCCTTTCTGGTGAGGAACCCCACAAACATATCAAGGAATTCGAAGTGGTTTGCTCTAGCATGAAACCCCCTGCGGTCACCGAAGAGCAAATACGACTCAGGGCTTTCCCTTTCTCTCTCAAGGATGCAGCGAAGGATTGGCTATACTACCTACCTGCAGGTAGTATCACCACGTGGGCACAGTTGAAAAAGAAATTTCTGGAAAAATTTTTTCCCGCATCCCGGGTTGCGAGTCTGAGAAAGGAAATATGCAGTATCAAGCAGTACTCCGGGGAATCATTGTACGATTATTGGGAAAGGTTCAACAAGTTGTGCAAGGGATGCCCACAGCATCAGATTAGCGAACAACTGTTGATCCAGTACTTCTATGAAGGGCTCCAGTCAACTGACAGGGGTATTATTGACGCTGCGAGTGGAGGAGCCCTGGCGAACAAAACACCGAGGGAAGCATGGGACCTTATTGAAGCCATGGCAGAAAACTCTCAGCAGTTCGGCTTCCGTGAGAGCAATCCTACCCGTAGGGTAAATGAGGCAGAGACGTCATCCATCCAGCAGCAACTGTCAGAGTTGACGTCTGCAGTCAGGCAGTTGGCCATGAGAGACACACCGCGAGCAAAGGTGTGTGGAATCTGTACTAGCATGGACCACTGCACGGATTCGTGCCCCATTCTGCAAGAGGACGGGGCGGAACAGGTAAACATGGCCGGAGGCGTGCCCGCGCCCCGCAGGCAATATGACCCGTATTCCAACACATACAACCCCGGTTGGAGAGACCACCCCAATCTCAGTTACGGGAACAGGCAACAAGGTTCATTCCCGAATCGTCCACCAGGATTCCACCAGCCTTGGCAACCAAAATCTCAACCCTCATCCTCCAATACAGGAAGCTCTTTGGAGGACCTAGTCAAGAACCTGGCCACGACTACTACCAACCTGGCCACGACTACTACACAGCTTCAACAGGAGATCAGATCCTTGGCCGCGAAAATCGAGCAGCTCCAGCAGGACACCAAAGCTGACAAGAAAGACCAAGATGTTCGAATAAGTCAACTGGCAACTGCCATCAACCGCTTGGAATCTCACGTTTATGGGAAACTGCCATCGCAACCCGAGGTAAATCCCAGGAATGTAAGTGCCATGACGCTGAGGAGTGGCAAGGAGCTGGAAGAACCAAAAGTGAAAAATTCAAAAAGCAAAAGCGAGGAGGAGATAGAAAAGGAAATTGAGGAGGAAGGACGTGTTCGTGAAGATCCTAAGGTATCCTCCACCTCTCCACTCACTATCAGCTCTAACTTACCCCCTTTTCCTTGCAGGTTGGAAAAGACAAGGAAAGTAGAGAGGGAAAAGGAACTTTTGGATGTATTCAGAAAAGTAGAGATTAACATCCCCCTACTGGATGCAATCAAGCAAATACCGAAATATGCCAAATTTCTGAAGGACCTGTGCACCCACAAGAGGAAGCTAAGGGGAGATGAACGAGTGGCGGTGGGAGAAAACGTGTCAGCTATACTCCAGAGGAAGCTCCCACCAAAATGTGGAGACCCAGGTATGTTCACCATTCCCTGCAAGATAGGAGGTACTCCAATTAGGAAAGCAATGTTGGATTTGGGGGCGTCAATTAATGTTATGCCCAAGACAATCTATGCATCTCTAAATCTTGGCCCGTTAAAAGGCACAGGCATTATAATCCAACTTGCAGACCGTACCAATGCTTACCCGGAAGGGTTAGTTGAAGATGTTTTGGTACAGGTCAATGAGTTAGTTTTTCCTGCAGATTTCTATGTCCTAGACATGGGGGATGAAAGGGCACTAAATCCGTCTCCTATTCTGTTAGGTAGGCCATTTTTAAGCACTGCTAGGACGAAAATAGATGTAAATGAGGGTACCTTGTCGATGGAGTTTGATGGGAAAATTGTAAATTTTAATATTTTTGAGGCGATGAAGTACCCAGATGAGACTAACTCTGTTTATGCTTTAAGTGTTGTTGAGCCCCTTGTACAGGAAATATTCGAATTGGATGGGGTTGATGCACTGGCAGTGGCATTGACCAAACATCTTGAGTTGGGAGCAACTCTTGATGTAGAAATAAATGATGAGCTAGACCACGCTGTTGGAGCACTGCATTCGCTCCCACCAATTTCCCCAAGGTATGAGCTTACTTCTGTTTTTGTACCAGAAACTCAGGCAAAATTGTTGCCTTCTATTGTGCAGGCGCCTGAGTTGGAGCTCAAACCTCTCCCAAAGCATTTGAAGTATGCTTTTCTCGGAGACAATGAGACACTGCCAGTCAT
Source organism: Coffea eugenioides (assembly GCF_003713205.1). NCBI lineage: Eukaryota > Viridiplantae > Streptophyta > Magnoliopsida > Gentianales > Rubiaceae > Coffea > Coffea eugenioides. The sequence continues at coordinate 39,871,391 of NC_040036.1, read as the reverse complement.
CATATCTGCACACCTGTCACCAGGGCAAGAAGATAGACTAATTCGCCTTCTTCGAGATCATAAGGAGGCGATTGGGTGGAGTGTAGCAGATATCAAAGGAATTAGCCCCTCCTTATGCATGCATCGAATCCGGCTTGAAGATGATGCAAAGCCAGTTAGACAAGGGCAACGGAGATTGAACCCACTGATGATGGAAGTGGTCAAGAAGGAGATACTTAAACTCCTAGAAGTTGGAATAATTTTCGCCATCTCAGATAGTCCCTGGGTGAGTCCCGTGCAAGTAGTCCCGAAAAAGGCGGGAGTAACAGTTGAGGAGAACCAAGAGGGTGAGATGGTCCCGGTGAGGAAACCCACAGGATGGCGTCAGTGCATTGACTATCGGCGTCTGAATGCTGTGACAAAGAAGGACCACTTCCCTCTACCTTTTATTGATCAGATGATAGAAAGGTTAGCTGGCCGTGTCTATTACTGTTTTCTTGATGGTTTCTCTGGTTATTTTCAGATCGTAATAGCACCAGAGGATCAGGAGAAGACTACCTTCACCTGCCCCTTTGGTACATTTGCCTACCGGAGGATGCCTTTCGGCCTCTGCAACGCCCCAGCAACTTTTCAGCGGTGTATGGTAAGTATATTTTCTGAATATGTAGAAAAAATTATTGAGGTGTTTATGGATGATTTTAGTGTGTATGGAGATAGTTTTGATGAATGCCTTGATAATTTAGCTTTAATTTTGAAAAGATGCATTGAGACAAATTTGGTTCTAAATTGGGAAAAATGTCATTTCATGGTGGACCATGGTATTGTTTTAGGGCATGTAGTGTCGTCCAGAGGTATAGAGGTAGACAAGGCAAAAGTCGATATTATTTCCGCTTTACCTTACCCCGCAAGTGTGCGGGAGGTGCGCTCTTTTTTGGGTCATGCAGGGTTCTACAGGAGATTCATAAAAGACTTCTCGAAAATTGGAGCGCCCCTGTTCAAGCTGTTGCAAAAAGATGTAGCATATGACTTCACCGAGGAGTGCAAGGTGGCATTTGACAGATTGAGGGAGTCATTGACATCACCACCTGTTATCCAACCTCCAGACTGGAGCCTCCCATTTGAGATAATGTGTGACGCGAGTGATTATGCAGTGGGAGCAGTGTTGGGGCAACGGATTGGTAGGGCGGCTCATGCAATCTATTATGCATCAAAGGCGTTGAATGGAGCTCAACTCAATTATTCTACAACAGAGAAAGAATTACTTGCTGTGATTTTTGCACTAGAAAAATTTAGACCATACTTGCTAGGTGCAAAAGTAATAGTTTTTTCTGACCATGCAGCCTTGAGATATCTGATGACGAAGAAAGATGCTAAACCAAGGCTTATCAGATGGATCCTGCTCCTCCAAGAGTTCAATCTGGAGATTAAAGATAAGAGTGGGGCAGAAAACCTAGTCGCTGATCATTTGAGCCGCTTGCTTGCTCATAAGGAAGAGCTACCATTGAGGGAGGCATTTCCAGAGGAGCAACTACTTGCCATTAACTCGTCTACACCCTGGTATGCTGATATAGTAAATTTCTTGGTGACTAATCAATTGCCTGCAGGGTGGCCCAAGGCTAAGAGAGACAAGTTGAAAAGTGATGCCAAATATTACATTTGGGACGACCCGTACCTTTGGAGGCAATGTTCGGATCAAGTGCTCAGGAGGTGTGTAAGTGCAGGTGAATTTCACTCCATTTTAAATTTCTGTCATTCGTTTGCATGTGGAGGGCACTTTGGGCCCAAACGAACAGCTCGAAAGGTGTTGGAGAGTGGTTTTTACTGGCCCACGCTGTTCAAAGATGCTTATTTATTCTGTAAATCCTGTGATAGGTGTCAAAGGGTGGGGAATATTTTTCGCAGGGACCAAATGCTTCAAACCCCCATGTTGTTTGTTGAAATTTTTGATGTTTGGGGGATAGATTTTATGGGTCCTTTTCCCTCATCTTTTGGTTTCCTATACATTTTACTTGCTGTGGATTATGTCTCTAAATGGGTGGAAGCCAAAGCCACCCGTACTAATGATGCTAGAGTGGTTGCAGAGTTCTTAAAGTCTAATATCTTTGTCCGTTTTGGGATGCCAAGAGCTGTGGTTAGTGATAGAGGGACACATTTCTGCAACAAGACTATCACGGCCTTGTTTCGAAAATACGGTGTACTGCACAAGGTATCCACACCGTATCACCCGCAGGCGAACGGTCAGGCCGAAGTGTCGAACAGGGAAGTCAAGTCGATCTTGGAGAAGATGGTGCGCCCGGACAGGAAGGATTGGAGTTTAAAGTTAGAGGACGCACTATGGGCGTACAGAACCGCGTATAAGACGCCAATTGGGATGTCTCCCTATAGACTTGTTTTCGGTAAGGCTTGCCATCTCCCCGTGGAGTTCGAACACAAGGCGTTTTGGGCAGTGAAGCAGTGTAACATGGGATTTGACGAAGCAGGGGTCCAAAGGAAATTGCAACTACAGGAGTTAGAGGAGATAAGAAATGAAGCTTATGAGAATGCCACGATCTATAAGGAAAAGAGTAAAATCTTTCATGATCAACAGGTTTCTAGGAAAACTTTTGTAGTGGGGCAAAAAGTCCTCTTGTATCACTCAAGGCTTAAACTTTTTCCCGGTAAGTTGCGTTCTCGTTGGATTGGTCCATTTGTCGTTTCTAATGTGTTCCATTATGGTGCAGTGGAGATCCAGAGTTTGAACACGGAGAAAAAGTTCGTGGTGAATGGCCATCGTCTCAAACCTTATTATGAGGGTTTCTATGTTGAAGAAGTAGAGGTTGAACACCTCCACGATCCACTTTCTCATGCTTGAGGGTTTTGGCCATGTCTAGCCAAAGACATTAAAGAAAGGCGCTACTTGGGAGGCAACCCAAGACTCTTTGTTTTAGTTTTCATGCATTTTTGAAGTTTTAGTTATGTATTAGTGTCAATTGATGGTTTGATGTTTTGTGGCAGGAGATTAGTGGTTAGGCGTGCCCACGCCAGGTGGTCACGCCTGAGGAAAAGGAGTTTTCGCTCAGGTTCTGCGAACTCCATGGTAGTTAGACGTGCCCCCGCCAGGTGGTCACGCCTGACGAGGAAATTTTCGATCAGGTTCTGCGGACTCTATGGCGGTTAGACGTGCCCACTCCAGGTGGTCACGTTCCAGGGAAAGAAATTTTCGATCAGGTTCTGCAAACTTCAGGGCAGTTGAGCGTGCCCACGCCAGGTGGTCACGTAAAAGCAAAAAAAAAAAAAAAAAAAAAAAAAAAAAAAAAAAAAAAAAAACATCCGTAGCCCTATTTCTTCTTTTCTTCCCTTTTCTTTCTTTCTTCTTTCTTCTTCCTTTTCTTTCTTTTCTTCTTTTCCTTCCCTTGCTTAGTCCGCCGCCGCACCACACGCCTCACCGCACGCCGCCGCCGCCGCTGTCCCCCAAGCTGCAGCCAGCTCGTCGCGCTGCCTGCCGCCGCGGGGACCACCAGATCCACCAGCCAGGGCGCAGACCGTGCGCCTGCCACAGTGCGCAGCAGCCCGCGCGCCTGCCGCCCGCCTGCAGCCCAGACCAGCGAACCGCGCGCGCCTGCCGCCTGCCTCCCCCAGCCCAAGCCAGCGCGAGACAGCAGCCTGACCCAGCAGCTCTCTCTGCGCGCGCACCCTCACGCAGCCCAGCAACCGAGCAGCGACGGAAGGCGCGACCTCCGCCTGCAGCCCCGCCTTTCGTGCACAACTCGTCGCAACTCAGGAGCACAACCCCAGTGCGCAGACAAGCCCAGCAGCTCGCGCAACCTCTGCACAACTCAGCCAGCGCGCAGCCAACACCAGCGCGCCCCTTGTGCGTGCGACCAAGCAGCCTCTGCGCGACTCCGGTGATTTCTTTTTCAATTTCTGTCACTAAGTAACTGATGGTTCCGCTGCCAGAATTTAATTTTGTAGCTGATGATAGAATGTTTATTTGCTAGCTCAGGACAGAAATCTTGTGCTTGATTTTGGGTGCTGTGTTATATCCGTGGGTGATTGCTGGCTAATTGTCGAATTTTGTGCTTAATCAGTGATAGTTGGGGGGGAATTTTTACCCTGATTGCCTGTTTAAGTAGTCTTGGGAAAAATTGTTGTGTTTACCTACTTAATTGATTTTTGGGTTTATTTGGTTGTATTTGGGAAAAATTTTGGTGTTCGCAGGTTTAATTGACTCTTGGGGTAATTTTATTGTTGATTTGTGCACTTGTTTGGGATTGGGAGCTGTGGCTGGGGATCATTTGTTTTGATTGGCTATTTGTTGGCTATTAGTTGATCTCGTTGGGTTACCATTCCCCTGCCTTGGACCTTCCCTCTGTTTTCAAATGACTAAACCCAAAAATAAAGGCAAAAACAAGCCCTCCACTTCCACCCCTCAGCCTACAGTCCCCTTAGAGCGACCTTCCCCATCGACTGGGCCTGGAGGACCCCGTACTCGCCTTGGGCGGAATAGGGAGGTTCATATCTCCTCTCCGGCCCATTTTGGCGGTCACTTGACCTTCACCCGGGCTGCCGACAAGGAGCGGTATGCATCGGCTTGCACAAGGAAGATTATTCCTTGTAAATACATCCATGGCCCTACACTTGATATTTTAAACCTGAGGGATGAAGTCACGCAGCACTTGACTAACGTAGGTTGGACCCGCTATGCTTCTATCATTTTACCTGCTTTCACTGAACTGACGTGGGAATTCTATGCTACCTTTGAACTTAATATTCCTGATGAATTTTCCGTTACCACTCCTGGGGTAGTGAGGTTTCGATTAATGGGTAGAGAGTTCATCCAATCTATAACTGAGTTTAATTTGGCTTTTGGGTTTATTGATATTCCCTACTCCCAGAGTGAGGAGTACATGCACAGTGTGTGCGAGTACTCGGAGCCATTTTTCTCTCATTACCTTGATTATTGGAGTGGTTTGTCAGTTGACCGACAATGCTATGACCCCAGTCAGTCTAAGGCCTCTTATCTTAAGAGCGCCGCCTACCGCTATTTACATCGATTCATGGCCTATAGTTTCTCAGGTAGGAAGGATAGCTCGGGTACTCTGACTAAGCCCGAGTTCTTTTTCGTTTGGTGCATGGTCACTCGGACTAAGGTCAATGTGGGTGGCTGGTTTGCCCTCCAGCTCCGAACTGTGCTAACTAAGAAAAATAAGCCATTAATCTTAGGCTCATTTATCACTCAGTTGGCAGTGAATCTTGGAGTTTTGGACTTAAATAACCATAATTTGCATCGTGCTTGTACTATGGAACCTCTCGATTTGGTTTGTTTGGAGCGAATGGGTCTTGTGCGACAGGTTAATGGCGTTTTCCAGTTTGCTCCCCCGGGGCCAATCTCTGTTCCTCCGAAGCGCAGCGCTTCCAAATCCACTGCCCCGGAGGCTGGTGGTCCTTCTACGGATACACCTGGACCTTCCTCTTCGGCACCCCCACCATCTTCCTCCGTCGATAGCCAGCTTGCAGCTCTTCGGTTCCAGATGCAACACATGGACAATCGTATGGATCGAATGGAGGGCCAAATGGCCGGCATGGCCCAGAATTTAGCGCAGTACCTCCACCACGTGGGTTTCCGGCCACCGTGCCCTCCACGACCTTAGTTCACCTCTGCCCCGCCATATTAAGGGAAGTGTCGTGCCTTTATCGCTTTATTTTCCTCTTTATCCGCTTCCATTGGGGACAATGAAAGGTTTAGGTGTGGGGGAGGGTTAACTATGCTTTGGTTGTGCTTTTCGTTGTCTGATTGAGTTTTTCCTTGCCTTAGTAGTTGTCTTTTCTTTGAACGATGATGAATGCGAATTGGGATATAAGCGTACATAGTAAGTTCATGCCATGGGGTGTTCCACTTTCCTTGATACTGAATTGATTGATTAATATGCTGAACTTGACATCCATTTGATCACTTGTGCGATTTTTTTGGGCCTAATTTTTCGTTTTGTTGAGTGGTTAGTGCACATGGTTTGTCATTCTAGAACTTGCTCGGTTATGCATGTCAAGATCACATTTAAATGAATTTAATGCATTGAAATGATAGGGCACCTAGGAATGAGCCATTTTTGGGACTTTCTTAAAACCAACCCTTGGATTATTTATTATCATTAGGGAGCCAAGTTGAGCCTTAACCCCTATTCGTTGCTTGAGACCCCAGCTCTTAGCCGTGAAACCTCTTTTTAGACTTTCTTTTTGAACCTCGTGTGAAGAAGTGCTTTGATTTCATTATACAGACTTTTGGAGTGTTATTCGAAGGGCATTACACCCATTTATGTATCAAAAAAAAAAAGAGAAAAAAAAGAAAGAGAGAAAGAGAAAGTTGACTTTTATGTGAAAAGAAGACAAAGTGCAGGAAACCAGCAAGTAAAGTTGACTTTTAGGGTGCTGGTTGGGAGTATTGGAAACAAAAAACAAAAAAAAAAAAAAAAAAGGAGAAAAGGCGAAGGCTGTGGCAAGTGCTAGTTCGCTTCACTTGTGTGATGGTTGAGGTGCCTTTAAATTTCAAATGTGCAAGAATCTATGTAATGAATTTCTGGGCACTTTCTTTATACTTTTGCACCCTTTTGACTCCTTTTTATCCTACCTTCTCACCCTAGCCCCACTACAACCTTGCAAAGTCCCTTGATTGCTGCATTTAAATTCATGAGTAGGTGGTGGAGATATGATATATGAGCAAGCTTATGGTAGTGTCATTCTATTGTGTTGATTTGAGAGCCATCTTATATACATTTCATATACACTTTGGAGTGAACGAGTGCATTTGGAACTGTGAGCATTGTTGATTTGGTATATTCTGATTTCGATGAGGTTAGTGGGGAGATTGGGATGCCGTTTTTGGTATGAACTGCTGTGATTAGCTTCGTATCTCGATTGTATTTCTGAGTAATTATGCTTGAGGGCAAGCATAGTTCAGGTGTGGGGGAGATTGATAGGTTGCATTTTAGTGGGTATTTTGGGCATTATTGCATAATTAATTGACTGAATATTTTCGTTAATTGGGTGGATTCTACTGATATTTTGTTTTGGTGCTAATTGCAGGAATGGTTGCTGAAAAGCGCTTAAATTCAACTTTTAGAAGATTCATCGGAGTGGGGCCCGTTTGAGAAGCGGAAAAAACCTAATTGTAATAGATTTTATTTTAATATATATTTCTAGGGAGTCTTGCTGCAATTTAAAAAAAGTAACAATTTGTAATTTATCTCTGGCGCGGCTTAGGTTAGAGGGGAGTCTTCGTTTTTCTCTGTTTTGGGAGAGGAGACGGGGCGCCGCAGCCTGAGGGGTAGAAAGGCAACGGACAGAAGCCATTATTGTTGACTTGTGAGAAACCAACTCTGGATGTTTTGACTTGACAAATTGAAAAGGAAAAAAGTGAGAAACTTTTCTCTCGGATGTTTTGGTAGCAATTGGGAGAAGAAAAAGAATAGCCGCCGTTGTTGACTTTTCTAAGCTTTGGTTTTTCACTTTTGCTGACGACAACTACATTGAACACTCTGCCTTTCATACGCTTGGGTTTTCGGAGACAAGTGCAAGAAATCAAAATCTCTTGCTCTGGTCTTCTGCTCTTGACCAAAAGAAGGGGTCCGATACAGCGACGTATCCCAATTCTCCACGCGCGCTTGGTCCTCCATTAATGGAGGGCTAATTCTCTAATTCTAGTCAAGGGGGCAACTGACGAATTGGTTCATCGATTACTGTGAGATCTAGATCATTCTTTATTATTTTTCTCATTTATTGGTATTTACATATTTCCTGTTTCTAATTGTTATAGCCTTATGCATGATTGATTAGTGCGCAATAATTAATTGTTTATATAGGCTATTTTGCTATATAGGGGTAATTGAATCCGTAATCGTTCGTTACCTCTATCCCAGTAGCAACTGGCACAATTGGATTTGTGTCAGGGGAATATTTGATCTGGCTTGAATGAACCCTCGTAGCGTGTTTGTTAGTCAGGATTGGGCCTTTCTAATTATTAATGCAATCCGGAAATTAAATCCTACGGTCGTACCTAGGGTTGTTTTTGGGTTAGAGAAATAGTTAACGGTCGTACCTTAGCTATCGATAAATTAAGGAAGGGTTGGTTGTTTAGCGCGTGCGAGACAACTAGAACCAATCTATTAATAGATGTTGGAATTATTTTTGCATCAATGATCAGTGCATGAACCATTTCTGAAGTATACCCTTGGCTAGAGTTTCTTTTAATTATTTCTTTTAATTAATTATTTTCTGCATTTAATTTGTTCAGTTGGCTTTTGATACCAAAACCCCCCCATTAATCCTGATTTGAAAAGAAACAAATATCTCTCCAGTCCCTGAGGAGACGACCCTACTTACCACTGTCTACTAGTTAGGGAGTTCAGTTAAATAATTCAAGGAAATTCAATGAAAATACAGAAGAGATTAAGGAAATTCAAGAATTAACAAAAAAAAAGAAAAGAAAAGTGAAGGTACAATGATCTCATCAGGAACAAATACTCATATAGACTAGTAGCATGAAAATACAGAAGAGATTAAGGAAATTCAAGAATTAACAAAAAAAAAAAAAAAGAAAAGTGAAGGTACAATGATCTCATCAGGAACAAATACTCATATAGACTGGGTGTGTAACAGTTCCCCTAATTAGAGTTGACTAATACTTGCAATATATTTGCCTTACATCGTACTTAGTAGTGTTCAAACATTTTTAAAAGTTCCCATGACTGTAGCATAGAGAAAGCATAGATCTTGATGTCAAGGAAGCATATTGGTATGCCAACAAACTACAATATGCAGAAAAAATAAAGAAAACAAAATTTAAACTAAAAGTGCACAACTGATCACAGAAAAAGTTGATTGTTGACATCCTTGAAATATGAGCTACCTTGTGCCAATCTTCTTCTTTTCTCTACTCCAAACGTATTGTCAGGAATTAGTAGTTCTTGATTTCTAGCATAAAAAGGGAGGTCACCAGCCCCAATTCTTCAATGGCTGAAGATGAGAGCAATGATGGTCCTTAGAATACTAAGAAAGGTGTATCACCTGGACTGGGAGAGAGCAATCCATGTCATGGCAGATACATCAAATTTTGACAAGATTAGAGCACTTTATAACTGCTCCTTATAAGAAGCAAATTGTGTTTTATAGTTTAAAGCAGAATTAAAAGGATTATAAGACAAGCACATTAACAAGTCAAGCAAAATAAGCTTATAGCTTCAAACAAAAAATTATTGAATGCATCAAAGAAAGCATAGAATGCACTTGGCAAGTTTAAGAACAGTCTGACTATTGGAAATACCTTATAGAACATTGAAGGTTTTCTTTAACGAGGAAAGCATTTGTCTGCTTGAGTTGGCGGCCTTACTTGATTGGAATCTACAGCACAGAAATGAACCAAAATCATGGACTCTTATTTTTTTAAAAAAAAAAAGTTGAAAAGAAATACAAATGGTGAAATCTGTAGCTAGAAAGTAATATATAATGAGATTGTTGCATCAGTAAAGACCACTACCTCAACTGTCCTTTCAGCACATCCTAGTTATTCACAACAGGCAATTCGCACTAAAATCATAACAAAAGATGCATTAACTAGTTGTGATTTTGCCTTTCGAGGCTTTAGAGTATTATGAGAGAGCCAAAAACATGAAGAAAAGAAAAAATTGTAAAACAAAGAAGTACCTTTAATTATATGAATAGATGATGATGAGGATCTTGTAACTCTGGGAGCCCTCAGGAGTAACCGGCGTCATCATCAAGGAACTAGGTCACCATCGACTAGCAGGCAGGGGATGTGGGCAACCTTGGGCCAGTCTTGTCCTTTCTCCCATTCTAACCTTGGCTTCAGCAGTGGGCAGCGCAGGATTTCTAGTTCGGTGAGGGAGGCGGGCAGTCCCTCTTCCGGTAGGGACTGGAGTCGAGGGCAAGTATTGATGTACAGGCCTTGAAGAGAGGTGAGGTGTCGAAGAGCCGAATAGTTTAGCACTTTCAGATTCTGAAAGGAGTCCAAGTAAAGATATTGAAGCGTGCAAGGCAACCGCCAGTCCTCCTCTAGAAACGACTCTACTTCATCCCAGGGACTCTTAATGCGCAAATGCGTGAGAAAGGGAAGTTTCTCCAAACCCCACTCTGTCATGCGACTCATGAGCTTCTTGCAATTTTCGATATTAAGCAATTGTAGGGTGGAGGGCAAACCCCCTTCCGGGAAGCACTCAATTTCTGGACAATTTCTTAGACATAGATATCGAAGAGATGGAAGGAGGGATTCCATCCGTTGCGGTAGCTTTGTGAACTTCTCGCAATCCTGGATATCAAGCTCCGTTAGACTGGGGGCTGGAAAAGACAATATTAGAGCATCGCAGCCCGAGATGCTTAAGCGTTGAAGTGACGTCATCACACTGCTAGTACTAGTAGTAGTAGTAGTAGTAGTTGTCATGCCACTCTGTTTCCCAATCCCAAGTGCAGGTGCAGCAGGAACTGAGAGCATCTCAACACTCTTGCATTTATAAATTGCAACAGATTTCAGCATGGGAAACGAGGCAAGCCACTCGACTTTGACTTTGACAGAGTCACAATTTAGTAATGTCAAGTGCTCCAAGGCCCCACCACCCTCCCCGCTTGAACTCTCCAATTCCAAATTGCAGCGTCCGTGGTACCAAAGTGATTTAAGTGAGGAAGGCGGTCTACTCACGTGCGAGGGTGAGAGAGACCCACAATCATCAACCGTCAATTTCTCAAGTCGGGATAATTGGTTGGACTGTAGGGGCAACTCTTCCAAATTTTTTAGCGCTGAAATATTCAATTCCTCAAGCCTGGATAATTGGTTGAGCTGTAGGGGCAACTCTTTCAAATTTTCTAGCTCTGAAATCTTCAATTGACGAAAAGATGAAAAATTTTGTTGATTCTCTCCATTCAGGATGCTCAATTGACCATTGGGACGCACAAGATTGCCGCAGCCAGATATGTCAAGGCTTTGCAGCGATGCAAGTTGTCGGGGAAGTTCTCCAATCAGTTTGGGACAACCAATTATACGGAGTCGTTCAAGTCCATTGAAGACTTCACCTTCTGGCACATGCCATCTCTCCCACTGAGGCAGCTTCTCGATTCTCAACTTTTTCAGAGATGGGAATGGTTTGGTTGCACTGACATCTCCATAAAAATCTTGTCTCAAGAGTGATATACAACTCATTCCAACAATTTCAAGTGATTGCAAGGACTGTAGCTGCCCAAGTGCAGGCAAGGAGAAACAATTTTCACAATTAGATAGACTCAACGATTCCAAACGGCTTAGTGAAGGGTTGCATAGCCAATCTGGAAATGTTGTTCCACCATACCCTATGATGTTGAGATGCTTTATGCTTGAATGAGGTTGTAAATTATCAAGCACATCTCTCACAGCTTGTGAATCATTGATAGCACCGTTCCACTCCAAAGTTAACACGTCAAGGTGTTCCTTGCCTTCCATGTTCGCCATTGATGCATCCCTGGCACTGGAAACATTTTCCAGCCCCGAAAGGATTAGCTTACCACGTAGCATAGGAAGCTTGCCCAACTCCTTAATCGTCGAACCACTGTCCTTGCCTATGACAAAAGCAGTCAAGACTTGAAGGTTTATCAGTCTACCCATTTGTGGTGGCATTTTCTTCAATGGAGTTCCACTAATATCCAGGCAACACAAGTTAATTAACTTTCCCAAATTTTCCGGCAACTGTTCAAGTTGTATGCAATATGACAACAACAAAGTTTGTAGATTATAGAAACTACATATCCACTCTGGTAGCTCCTTTATTCCTGTTGAAGAGAGATTCAGAAATCGAAGTTGTTTCAAACCACTACATGAGCTTGGTAACTTCACAATATTCTCATAACAAGACAAAGATAGAAACCTTAAAGACATGAATTGGGGCAAGGTATCCTCTAAGAATTTGTTGCTTAGATGACTCCAATTTCGATCCGTTCTCAATGGCAAGAATGTTCTTATATTCTTAGTCCGACTCAAGAGATTAAATTTGCGAAATGTGTCATAGTAACTAGAATGGTATGAAAAATGTCTTGCACCAGATATTGTAGCATTGCCTTCCTGATGATCTTCCAACCTGAGGCAGTATTTCCCAAAAACAAACCAAGCCAAATCGTTCACAAGGTCATGCATGGAGAAAGTATGGTCAGTTGACTGATGAAATAATGACCTCATTCTCAGTTCATGAAAGCACTTTTCACCCTCATTCTTAATTCTTTTATTTTCTCCAGGATACCCTAAAAGATCATTAGCTTGCCATAACTGAATAATTTCCTCTTTTCTAATCTGGTAATCTTTGGGGAACACAGCACAATAAGCAAAGCACCTTTTAAGATGGGAAGGAAGATGAATGTAACTTAATCTCAATGCTGGCAGGGGGCCATCTGGAATATCCATTTGAGTCCACTCTTCACTTACTAAAATCTCTTTCCATTCTTCGGGGGTAGTTTTGGAACGCAAAATTCCTGCAACTGTTTTCACAGCCAAAGGCAACCCTCCACATTTCGTCACAATTTTGTTTCCTATTTCTTCAAGTTCTGCATTTTCATTGCCATCTCTATTTTCAAACGCATGCTTCTTAAATAAAGACCGGCAATCTTCCTCTAGCATGGAATTCAAATGATGAATTGACCTTTCTTTGGCCATCATCCTTGCAATTTGCTGATTCCGTGTTGTAACAATGATCTTACTTTCACGTGATCCACCATTGAATGGGCTCCTTAAATTATCCCACTGATTGTAGCTACTATTCCAAACATCATCCAGAACAAGAAGAAACTTTTTCTCAGTTAGGCCACCTCGTAGCTTCACTTGAAGGGAGAGCAAGTTATCACTCTCACCAAAAGAAATGCGGAATTCCCTTAGGATTTCTTTTGTTATCCTGGTAGCATCATATTCTTCTGATACGCATACCCATGCCCTGGTAGGAAAACTCAGTTCCACCTTCGAATCTTCGTAAACCATTCGAGCCAGGGTGGTCTTACCGAGCCCAGCCAGTCCAACTATTGGAATCACAGTGATATTGTCTCTGTCTGCATCCTCGAAGCGCAACATTTGAATTATCTTCTCTTTATCAGCATCTCTCCCAATAAAGGTAGTCTCATCAACCAAAGATGTTTCAAATTTGTGATGTGACTTTATTCTGGAATGAAGAACTTGCAAACCCAAGGGAATAATTTGTTTGTTATATCCCTCCAGCCTCGCCACTATTGTTTCTATCTCGGGCTTGATCCTACTAAGAAACTCATCACCCGAATATGTACAAGTGCTGGTTGAGCTTTGGTACTCAGTTTCTACCTTAATTCGCAGAGCTTCAGTGCTGATTCTGTCCACTAAATCCTCTGCCTGATAAAATGTATCATGAAGCTCTTCAAGCCATTCCTTGACATATTGGTTCCGTATTTCCTTGTTCTCTGCATCATCGAGCACGGCTCCAACAGTGCGTAACTCACTCTTGAGCTTCTTGAGGAGATCATCATTCGCCTTCTGATTACGAAACAAATTCACGAATTCCGGCGTAGCCATCCTATCAAATAGCACTTGAAGGAAAGCGGAGAGGAATGAGCCTCCCACTAAGGCAGCAGCCATATATCCAGGCAGAGGTAAAAGTGAAAGCGACTTGCACAAGGAAACCAACGAGAGAGAGAGACCTGCAATAATTTTGTTTGGGAAAAGCCGAGCTCAAAGACAGAAAGAAAGAAAGAACATGAACAGTAAAGCAATTCATTTGGTGCTGCTTCATTTGATCTTTTTGTTTAATCAATATGCATTAGTAAAACAGGAATTGGCAGCCAAAGATTTGATATTTTAACTAATTTGGGTTTTAACTTTTAACCTGCCGAAAGTTGTCCAACACGCGTATTTTGACTTTTGACTTTTTGGACAAATTACCTTTTATGCCCTAAGATTTGATATTTTATCACATAACCCCCATATGATTTAAATACCTATATCTAACCCCCTCATGAATTGGGTTAAAGTGTTACCATTAGTTTTTTCGTTAAAACTAACAAATGATTAATAGTAAAAAGTTTAAGTCAAACTAATAAATTGATAATTTACCCTTTTCTTATATCTTTTTTTTTCCTCCAAACATAAAAAAGGAGAAATTGAAATAAAAATAAATAAATAAGAACTAGAAAATACAATTAAAGATATTGTTTAAAAATCTATAATGATATTTGCAGTAAAAAAAGATTTGATATTTTTTGTTCCTTATATATTTGTTTTATATTTCCCTTCATTCTTTTTTTGTTTCTTATTTATGTTTTTGTTCCCTTCCATCTCTTTGTATTTGGAGAAAATTAAGATTTTGTAAATCAAAGTATAGGTTTTCAAAATCATCTCTTTTCTTTCCAAAAAAAAAAAGAGATAGAAAAGGAAAAAAGAAAAAAAGCAGTAAAATGCTGAATTTGTCAATTTATTTGTTTGACTTTAACTTTTTACTATTCACTGTTAGTTTTAATAAAAAAAAAAACTAATGGTGACATTTTAACCCAAACGATGAGAATGTGATATATATGTTTTTAAACCATAGAGGAGTATATAGTAAAACACTAAATCATGAGAAGTACAAGTAATTTACTCTTTTTTGGTAATTAATACATAGGCATAGGATAGCATTTTGAGTCCCTATTCAAACGGAATCGAACTTTCAGAAGGGGGAAAAAAGAGAAGGAAAATGGAAAAAAAGGGAATAAAGAATATTTAAACGTTTAAAAAAAATGAGAGCAGTCAGCACATAACATTTGAAACAACAAGATAGAAATTGGTAAAAAAACCACACTATTAAATAATATTTTTTTCCCTCACTCTCATCATTATTATTCGTAATATTAGTTTAACCTTTTGCAATCGTGTATAAATCCAATATCAATTTCATTAAAATCATCATATCCATAGCGAAAAAAGAAGTTTATGATGGGAATCAGAATTCAATTCATTCCAAGAATTAAGAGTTTGAAAACCAAAATTCGAAGTTGATACGAATTTGAGTTACACCAATTTCACCTCCAATTTATCTAATTTACAATATTGAAACGTTAAAGATGATTAGAACTTAGGGGGGCATGAAGGATAATCGGGAATTGGCTGAGTGTTAGCTTAGTAGTGTATTAATTGAATATTAGTTCCTGATTTAATTGAGGTTTCCTCTTGTAACACTTAATGGATGATCATAATAAAATTCCATCTTTTGTTGAAAAAAAAGGGAAAAAAAAAAGATGATCGTAATGACCGTATGTGACAAATTTTAACAGAATTCAATAGAATTTGCAAAAATTGATAAAGAAAAGAAAATGAAGCTTACGGTCAAACGGTATCGGGCTTGGTACTTAGAGTCAGTCCAGCACTCGATGAAGCTTCTCTCCCTCTCGACTCCTTTTGTGGTGATACTGAAGAATGATGCTAGGAAGGTTTGGTGTAGAACCTGTGATCAAATAAGTTCGTTGTTGTTCCGCAAATATACAGAAAATTTATGAGCAAAGAAATTAGAACGTGGTCTGAAAGAAAATAATGGAAACTGAGCAAATACATGGGCCAGGGAGCAAATGTGTGGCTAACAACTGTCCGGCACCCTTTTAATGGTGGGAAGATACGGTCATTGAATGGAGAGAAAAATTTGTCCTGTGATGTGATTAATCTACAACACTACGAAAGTAGAAATTGATTCATATATGAGAATAGGGGTGTTAATTTTCGACACAATTTGAATACATGATATGAATCTAACACCGGTTTGAATCAGAATTGAATCGAACCTGATAAATCCGAAAAAAATAGGTCGGATTCAAATCATCCACAGGTTGACCGATAACCCGTTTATAAATTAAAAATAATTTAATAAATATAAAAAAATTTATCTAACTAAACTAAGTTATTCTTTTTTCCCCCAAGGTATGATTTATTTAACTTGTGTGAAGTTAGAATTATTAAATTTGGAAAAATGATATATCACATTATTTTCTATTTTTATAGTATCTTAATTTATTTTTAGATCTGATTTAGGATAAAACACTTTTACGGTGTTTTAACTTATTTCAAATCCGTTTGGAATTGTTTTATCAAAATTTTTATTATTTAATTATGTAATTAGTCTTATGCGAAATTTATTCTGTTAGAAACTACAATAGTAAATTAATAAGTTGAAATTATGTTTCAGATTATTCGAGTGGACCTGCTAATCCGTTCATCCGAAATTTTCAGGTTCAGGTCAAGTATTCTGACCCATTTTGAATTGACTGGTCGTGTTTGGGTAAGTAGATTTTCTATTGTACTCGAATGTCAATTCGACCCGTCAACCTATTTTTGACCTAGACAGTAACTCTTATTCAATGCTCACATCTATTATATTATTATGATAAGCTTCCCTTACTCAAGGAATGCAAGTGAAGAGAAATCATGCTTAATCGGAAGCGACTTTTTCTTTAATCTTTTAAACATAGATTTATCTATATATGCCGATAGTGTATAAAATTATATTTTAAATTTAAGTTGGAATTAGTTAGCAAGCAAACAAGTAGTATATTCTCTCTTCTAATTCTTTCTTTAGATTCTATTTGCAAGAATTTCTTGTTTTAAACAGACATGGTGGACAAAATTTTCAACCAACAAAAGCAAAACAAAAACGAAAAAGAAGAAGAAGAAGAAAAGTAATGGTGGTTGGTGAGCAAATTAAACGACATTGATTCCCTTTATTTTTTTTTTATTTTTTTGGCTGACTACAATAATATTCAGGATAATTTCAAAAACCTTCCCTAAGATTTTTAACAATTTCACTGAGCTCCTCTAAAATTTGAAAAATTACGCATACCTCCCAAATAATTTAAAATGATAATTTCACTCTTAAATATTTTAATGAAATTCCTTTATTTGGTATGCTTACACTTAGAATGAGTTTTAAAATTATATTTTCATTCTTTTTCCTTCTTATTCCTTTTTTTTCGCTAATGAAACTATAGAACTACCACTATTGGCTCTAGTTTCTATTATAATCAAATATCGAACTAGTGATTTTTTTGACAAGTTAATTTTATATATTATCCAATGTTTTTGCTGATCTTTGTTTTCTATTTTTGGTATTAAAATTAACAATAAATAAAAAATAGCCCCAAAGCACTACTAAATTATGATAATCCCATTACTCCAAAAATTCATAACTTCTAAATTAATTATTTCAATATTTTCTTTTCTATCTTATAAATATAAATCTATAACAAAATACCATCAAAAGTATCATATCATAGTAATAAAATTATTGTTATAGTTGTTTATAGTAGATATGGACATAAAAAATTTGGCACACTTTCCTTATAATTATACTAAATAATCTTATAATTATATAGAAAAATAAATTAAAACTCATTACACAAGGGTATTTTTGGGTATTCATTTAAAAAATTAACCAAGTTAATATTATTTTAAAATTTTGTTACTAAAACTATCAAATTAAGGGAAGTCAGTGTAATTTTCAAACCATAGGGAAGCTCAATGAAATTGTTATAAATCTCAGGGGAGGTTTCTGAATTATCCAACAATATTCCTATAATCTAATTTATCCTATTCTATAGAGAAAAGAAAAAAAACTGTATAAAGAATTAGTAAACATACACACTCGATTAAATTAAAGAAGTATTTTGACAACTTCTTTAAAAAAAAAATTTCAAAGGATGGAATTTGAATCTCTGGTACTTAAGCCTTTTTTTTTGTTGGTGGCCACCAAGCTAAATCCCTTTGGTGGTGATCAAGAAAAGGACAAGATTGACTGACAAGTGACAAGAAATTGTCCTGTGAGGTGATTACTCAAGAGTGACTGCAAGACCTATGGAACTATTTCAAGAAAAGGAAAATAATTGTTTGGATAGAGTATTATTTCAAATAATTATATAAAATAATTACGATAATATTTTTTGTGATGTGATGTATGCGAGATAAAAAGATAGTTAGTAATATAAAAAATGAGTTAAAAATGTATTTATAATGCAAGCAAAATATTATTTTAGAAAAATTTGATATACAAACATAATGTTTATTTTCTTTATGCAAAATTTTGGCCCAAAGTAAAATAAAGGTTGTACAACACGTTATTCTGGTTTCATGACCTGAATATGCATTCTGAAAAACTCCTTGCACCCTTTTATTATGTATTTTAGCAAATTATACATGTTCCCTGATCAGGAAGTCTTGGCCAGTTAAGTCAGGATAAGAATTCAAGATCTGTAATTTCGGGTCAACATGAAAATTTTTTTGTAGGGCCAAATTTTACTCTTTTTTTTTTAAAGATCTTTTTTAACCCTCTCTTTCATGCCAATATCCTTCCCAGCTCAAAATTGTCATCTGGATTCGTGAACAAGAATCTAATATTGGAAAGAATTCTAAAAGTCATCCCTAACCTCATGAAAATCTTTCAGAATTTCAGGGGCAAATAACATAAATTTTTAGACTTGGGGACGATCTGCTCCCCTTGTTTATGTCATTTGAAGTTCAAAAACAGAGACTATTTTAGGTTGATTATGTATTAGAAAAAAGTTGATTATGGACTATGGCATCACATTTTTTTGAAGTTTATAATTTGACCAGTGATTTTGAAATGGAAGATCTTTATAGTTTTAGAACTCAAATCAATCTCCATATAAACTCAAAATTATCCTCTTTCTACAAATCTTATGGGCATGGGATCAAGAGTTTAAAAATCAAACTCATTTTCATCAATTTTAACTCCAGTTGATCCAAGATTTACACTAATAAATGCGTTAACATCACCATAGCATGATTTTTTTGGTCTTGTTTTTGGACAGATGGAAGGGGGGAGGAGGAAGTTTTCCTAGTATGAAGGCCCTATTTGTTCTACAAATTTCGCAAGGAAAAGGAAATGGAAGAAAAGAAAAGGAAATGGAAGAAAAGAAAAGTAAATTCCTCTGGAAATGTTAAATTCCTCATCATGTTTGGTTATGAGCGAAAGGTAGTAAGGAAAATGATCTCTACAAAAGTTGGTTTTTTTTTCATTTTTTGGTCCTGTTTGATTTGTGGATTTTGAAAAGGAAATCCTTTGCTTTTCTTTTTTCTTTTAAATGAAAATTAAGTAATAAGAAGTTGAATTTTGAAAAGGAGGTAGTAAGGAAAATGATCTCCGCAAAAGTTTTTTTCCCCTGTTTGGTTTGTAGATTTTGAAAAGGAAATCCTTTGCTTTTCTTTTTCTTTTTTAATTATGAAAATTAACCAATAAGAAGACAAATTTTGAAAACGAAACGGAAATGAAAATCTCTTTTTTTCTTTTAAAAAATTAAAAAATTAATAGACAATCAATTGAAATAGTGCAAATGACACTTTGCCCCCTGTGATTTAGTGTTTTTCTACATAATCCCCCTATGGTTTCACAAGCTATATATAACCTCCTCATGGTATGATTAAAGTGTCAAAATGACAGAAATGATCATTGGTAATGAAGCTAGTTAAAATATTAAAAACACCCTTATGTAAAGTTAAAAATTATCATTAACCAAGAGGAGTTATGTGTATATTTTGAAAACCATAAAGGAGGTTATATGATAAAGTATTAAACCATAAGAGGGATATATGGTAAAATATAAAATCATATCGGATTAGTGCATCATGTATTGATAAGGGTAATTTTAACATTCTTAACGGTTCCATTACGAGTGATAATTTTTGTCATTTTGACACTTTAATTCAAATCATGAAAAGGTTAATTATGTATAGTTTTTAAAATCATAAAAGGGTTATGTAAAAAATACTAAACCACAGGGGGGTAAAGTGTAATTTGTCTATTAAAATATTAAATAAGTTGGCAAAATATTTTAATTTTGATGCCAAATTTCGAACTAAAATTGTTTAGATCACCTCATTCTCAGCCTCAAACCTTCACTTGCAAACTTGAATGGAAACTGGAAACTAATTGCAAAGTCTATAAAAGAATATTAATAATAATAACAGTAATAATAAAGAGCAATAATATTTTGCAAAGACCATATGACCAGTGACGGAGTCAGGATTTTTTCCTTGGGGGGCCAAAATTTTTTCGAACAAAATTATCTTAATATGTTATGTTCAAAATAATTTCATTTATTTAAATATATGACATCTTAAAATATCAAGTGTTAACTTTAATTATAAAGGTACATCTATTTCATAAATATGTAACATAGTAATAACTAAAATTAGGACAAGATATAACCTTTGATTAAATATCTTATAATATCACAAACCATCTAAGTTGCACATTATGAGAAGATGCTCCAATATGTCACTTGTGCAAAAAGAAAAATATAACTATGCAATATAAATATAACTATTTTCAATTAGAAAAAGATAAAAGTTATGTTAACATACTTTGAAATTTCATCCTCTTTTATTAAAAGTAAATTGAGTTTTACGTTCTTTCATAGAACTAAATTGATGTACAATTAAATCGATGCTAAATTTTTGACAACTTCTTTTCTTTATTACATTGTTAGGCAATCATTCAAGAAGTTATCTTTTTATCCTGTTTTGGAGCTTTGTTTCGATTATTTTCATAATTGAGAATGCCCATTCTATAGACTATAGAATGGAGTCAGGATTTTTTCCTTGGGAGGGGGTCCAAAATTTTTCTGAACAAAATTATCTTAATATATTATATTCAAAATAATTTTCATCTATTTAAATATATGACATCTTAAAATATCAAATATTAACTTTAATTATAAAAGTATGTCTATTTTGTCATAACAAAAATTAGGACAAGAAATAACCTTTGATAAAATATCGTGTAACATGACAAAGTACCCAAATTGTACATTATGAGAAAATGCTCCAATGTGTCACTTGTGCAAAAACAAAAATATAACTATGCAATATAAATATAACTATTTTCAATTAATAAAAGACAAAAGTTATGTTAGCATACCTTGGAAATTTTAACTTATTTTCTTAAAAGTAAATTGAGCTTTACGTTCTTTCATAGAACTAAATTCATCTATAATTGAATCAGTGCTAAATTTTTGAACTTCCTTTTTTATGTACATTATTAGACAATCATTCAAAAAATTATCTTTTATCTTGTTTTGGAGCTTTGTTTTGATTATATTCATAATTGAAAATGCCCGTTTTATAGTTGCAATTGATATAAGAAAAGTGAAAACAAATATAATCAATCTGTCAACAACAGGATAGATCACTCAATTTCTTGTTTTCACCAAGCCTTCAAATAATTATTTGTATATTTGTATATGGTCAACAAGAGGATAGATCACTAATTTTAAAATTTTTTATCAATTAGGCTAAATTGTATATTTGTATATGGACCAATAAAATAATTATTTTTGTTTTAGCCCATTGATAATTATGAATTGCGTCTTTTATTATAATATATCAAATTGGGTCAATTTACTACGAATCATCAATTATATATTTATTTTTTTGAATGTTAAATAATTAGCACAATAAAAAATAAATAACTTTTTTTAAAGAAAAAATTAAATCAAAGGTGGCTAATTCACACACACACATATATAAAAACTCTCATAATATAAATTAAAATTGTAAAAAATTAGGGGGGCCAACTTTGTCTTATACATATATTTACATATCATGAATTAAAATTTTTAAAACTTAGGCCCTCAGCCCCCTGGCTCCATCATTGCATATGACACGAATTTAACAAAATGCCATGCAATTGCAAAAACTGAAATTTAAAAATGCAGTGAAGTAGAAGCAAAATGAAACTTACGGCAGCAGACTAAACAAGTTTGCTTCGAATGATTTCGGGCACACAAGCCAGACCAGAAGTTGATGAAAGCTTCTCTATCTCTTCTGCTCCTTTGTTGAATTGGTGGTAATGAAGAATGGTGCCGAGCGAAGTTGGAGAAAAGGTTTGGAATAGAGTCTGTGATCAAAGAAAGGCCAGGAAATAAGAAGATGTTTACAAGTCATTAGAAAACAATATGAAATTGGAATGTTGTCTGAAATGATGAGAAGATGATGGAGCAATTACGTGAGTAATAAATAGAAGGACCAGCCACAAGAAATTGTCCTTTGATGTGAGAAATCCAGAATAGTATGGGAAATTTATATATATATATATATATGTGTGTGTGTGTGTGTGTGTGTTCTTTCTTTATTGGGTGTAAGAAAGAAAGTCGAAGTTCCTAACCGCATAAGAAAGTGAAATGCAAGAACGAAAGAAGTAGACGCTGATTCACCCATTTAGAAATTCTCAATGATTGTACTCAACCTTTGCTTCGTGACTTTGCTCCAATTATCAGTCCATTTAATGCCAAAAAAAGAAAGAAAAGCAAGAAATCAAATTGTAAAAAATTCTAAAAATCCAGAATAGTATTGGACTTATAAATTAATTTTCTTTTCCATTTCTTTGGTTTAATGATTCGAACTTGATATCTACTTGTAATTTAATACAAAATATTCTAATCCAAAGTTGTCTAACAATAAGTTCTTCGTTATGAAGATAATTGTAAGAACACCAATAAATTCAGATTCAACTTGTATAACCAGTATTGAATTAAAAAATGTCTTACCATGCCAAATTTATATTGCAGCTCATGTTTTTATATTCGTTTTCATACCACCCTACATAAGGAAAAAAATCTATCAATATGAACATATCCCAGAGTTTTACTTTAAAGTACTAAATGAAATAGCCAATTAGTTACAAAAGTTAATTATAA
Source organism: Coffea eugenioides (assembly GCF_003713205.1). Classification (NCBI taxonomy): domain Eukaryota; kingdom Viridiplantae; phylum Streptophyta; class Magnoliopsida; order Gentianales; family Rubiaceae; genus Coffea; species Coffea eugenioides. The sequence continues at coordinate 39,848,720 of NC_040036.1, read as the reverse complement.
TACATGCTTAATAATGGGATATATTTGGAGACAATAAACAAAATTCGAAGAAAATAATATGTAATATAAAGCATTTACTAGAAAATTAAATTTTGTAGATCAACTAATTTAGGAACATTCTAAAAATATTTAGACAATTTAATATTTTTCCTAAGGCAAAAAGTTGAAGTGAAGGGGAGGCAATACCATTTTTCTATAATTCTTGTTGAGAGGGAGGGGGGGGGACGGAGGGAGGGTTAGGGGGGGGGGGCGCAGCCATCACCAGGACTTTTGACGATTTTTTTTTGGTCCAATTAATACGTATGCATGGGGGTAGCATTTGAGTCTCTGTTAAAATCAAATGAACTTTCAGACAAAA